>NC_089781.1:27572517-27585017 GCF_040412425.1 Macrobrachium rosenbergii
ACTCACTGCAGTAAAATCAAGCTTGCTGGTCTCATATAATTATTATAATTATGAAAAATAGTAGTCACAAATTAGAATACCACTAATCACTAATTTGAGTATCACTAATATAGGAAAACAAATCCCTTACCTAGATATGGGAGTTCTTGGGTTGTTGCTATCCCAGGCGAGACACTTCCTGTTTACTTCCGTCCCTCTCTTGTAATCACTTAAGGATGCAGTTGTTCTCTCCCTCATAAGGGTGGTACTTCTCTTGCTTATGGCAATGGAATTGCATTGACTGCACCACGGAAGAAAAATCGAAAGAAATGGATCCAGCACTAGGGTATTGCTTGGACCAGAACCACATGCAAATGAGATGGTTTATTGGTAAACAGCGCTCTGTTAGGAACTGTCATGTACTTATATAATTTCATATTTCCAAAAATACACAATAAAAATGTCGTGAAATAAAAAATATTATATGTATACTGTACTAGTTGGATGGTACATCTGTGATACAACTACGATGAGTTCAAAATATCAAGATACATAGATATATATTTACTTTGATTTGATATTTTTTTTAGAGAACAAACCAGCTCTTATTGTAGAAAATGGGTAGTTTTAGTAGGATACTAAAGTAAATTTTTCACTTTCTACTGTCCGGAATGACAAGTCATTGACATTGTACTACAGTTTGTCGCTCGATGTCGCTTACAGGGCGATATTGAGTTACATAGATACATATTTCCTCTGATATTATATTTTTTTGAGAGAAAGAGCCAGTTTTTATCGTAGATAATGTGAATTTTAGTAGGAAAGTAAAGTATATTTCTCACTTCAACCTAAAAAGTCATACAGAAATTTTCCGACAATTTTTTTGCTCAATGGTACTCACAGGCTGGTAAATGTGGTGAACAAATATGCAAAAAAAAATCTAAAAAATTTTTTTAGCAATAATATTTCAGGACGTGTTTATTTAGACATATACCAGTCCAAAACTGTAAAAAACTAAAAATTGATAATTCCTCGAAGTCTGGCGGTGCGCCTCGAAGTTTGGCGGTCGGCGCACCCCTTAAGGATGAGGGGCAGCTATCCTTTTATTGTGATTTTAGAACCTAGAACATCTGTGTCAAAGGTTAAGCCTTGGGAAACAAAGATTAACGTTTTGTTTGTGGTTTGGAAAATGTAGATATCCTTGTCAATGCAGTTTAAGCCTGGAAGAGCAGGATTAACCTTTGTATGTTGGTTTAGAAACTAGAATGTCTTTGTCAAAGGTTAAGCCTGGAAGAGGCAAAGTTAACCTTTTGTTTTGTGGTTTAGAAAACCTGGATGCCTTTGTCAAAGGTTAAACCTGGAAGAGGAAAAGTTAACCTTTTGTTTTGTGGTTTTAGAAAACGTAGATGTCCTTGTAAAGGGTTAAGCCTGGAAGAGGCAAAGCTAATCTTTTATTTTGTGGTTTTAGAAACCTAGAATGTCTGTGTCAAAGGTTAAGCTTGCAGAAGGCAAAGTTGACATTTTGTTTTGTGGTTTTAGAAAACCTAGATGTCTTCTTCAAAGGTTAAACCTGGAAGAGGCAAAGTTAACCTTTTGTTTTTTGGTTTCAGAAACCTGGAATGTCTTTGTCAAAGAACATGAGGTTCTTTGTGATGTATTTGATTGAGCTAGTGCATGAGAACTAGCCCCATACCATTTACATTTATTAAAGGTAAATATTCATATGTGAGAGCTGTCGCTACCTCATTTAGTTTGATGACAAATTGCCACATGAGGATGGGTTTAATGCAGTGCAGTAGAAGTGCAATTTGGTTTACCATTCAATACCTTACGTGTGTAGAATCATGTTTGAAACAGTAAAGCCCGTAGTCCACTACTAGCAGCGGATAGTCTTTTCTTGAACCGAGGAAAGAGCAATCTTTTGGGAACTTTGTTTTAAATCCTAGTTTTTAGTATTTTGGGGAGCATGAAAGTACGTACATATATTGTATTGGAGCATACCTTTATATCGTAAAGGTATTTATTTTTAGTGACTGTTGTTTTGTAGGGCTTTGGACCCAGACACAGGGTCCCTTCATGGTGCTTCTGTTTTATTCTAGCTGAATTGAAGCGCTTTTCTCCACAAGGCTGCACTTTGCTGCACATGTATGAGAGCCTTGCGCCCTGAGTGGAATCCAACTTTTGGGAACAGTAGGATCCAGAAAGGATTCCAGATGAGGTAAGAATGTTTTGGGTTTCATGCAAGAAACCTTTAGCTCAATTGGCTGAGTGGATTTGGTCTAGCTACACTACCCACCATCCTGTTCTCAATGTGGGAATCAAGGAGGATTCTGACAAGAGCTTAAAGATTCAAAACACACCTGGTGGAGAACAGGTGAACTAGACAGTCATCTGGGCAGCCATTTAATCTTTTGTTTGAATGGCGACTCGCCTGTTGATGCAGAGATAAGTTAAAAAGTACAGTATACCTTAGTTTAACCAGACCACTAAGCTGATTAACAGCTCTCCTAGGGCTGGCCCGAAGGATTAGACTTATTTTACGTGGCTAAGAACCAATTGGTTACCTAGCAACGGGACCTGAACTTATTATGAATCGAACCATTATGCTGGGAAATGAATTTCTATCACCAGAAATAAATTCCTCTAATTCTTCATTGGCCGGCCGGAGACTCGAACTCGGACCTAGCAGATGAAAGCTAACTTTAACAGTAGGTAAGTATCCAAATAATAAATTATATTATGAAAATTTATATTATCAGTGAATACAGGATTATAGCATTTACTTTAAACATAGCAAGGAAAAAAATATACTATTGGTAAACTACAGGTTAACCCTCTAACGTGAGCCTCTATTTACAAAAATATAGGTATGCCGACAGCGTTGGAGTTAGCGTAGTGGAAAAAAGTTTTTCAAAAAAAAAAAAAAAAAAAAAAAATCACTGCGCTTAATTTATAAGATTAAGTTCATTTTGCCTCCTTTTTGTCATTGCCTGAAGTTTAGTAATACATCTCAGAAATGAAAAAAATATCATTATCATATATAAATATTGAAATATATGACAGCAAAAAAATTTTCATACATAATTTAGCATCTAAATCGCGGTGTAGAGCAAAGCGGTTAAAAGCTAACGGATTACTTTTTCTTTGTATTGTACACTAAATTGTGATGATTTTGGTATATAACAAATTGCAAATGATCAAAGCAACACAGAAAATATTATCACAAAATGATGCATGAATTCCATAGCGACGGGCGTAAAGGATTTTTCAAAAATTCACCATAAATCGAAATATTGTGCTAGAGACTTCCCGTTTGTTGAAAAATGAAGCTAATTGATTGAATATTACTAGGCTGTAAGTGTTTTAGCTTACAATTGCAGTTTTCGACCATTTCCGATTAGGAGTTAAAGTTGACCCGAGGTGAATTTTTCTATTTATATTGATTTATATGAAAATATTTCAAACTGATAAAAGCTACAACCATGAGTTATTTTCTGTTGTATTGTACATGAAATTGCACACATTTTCATATATAAAAGTTTATGTAACGACTAAATTTAAAACGATGCAAACATTACGACAACGTGACGGAAGAATTTCTGAGATGTTCGGCCGAGTTACGTAGCATGAATGTAAGGAAAAAAGTTTTTTTTTCAGAAATTCACCATGAATCGAAATATTGTGCTAAGAGACTTCCAGTTTGTTGCAAATGAAGTACATGATTGCTTGAATATTACTAGAATGTAAGAGTTTTAGCTTATAGTGTGTTTTTACCATTTGATTGAGTTAAAGTTGACCGAAGAGTTGGGATTACAGCGGCAGTTATGCGTGATTTATATGAAAATATTTCAAACTGATAAAGCTGCAACCATGAGTTATTTTCTGTTGTATTTGACATGAAACTGCGCACATTTCCATATATACAAACTTTGTAACGGCTAATATAAAGTAGTTGCAAACCTTTCTTTGAAACAAGCGTGGCGATACCGAATTTCTGGCACAGGCGTGAGAAAAGTTTTTTCAAAAATTCACCATAAATCGAAATATTGTGCTAGAGACTTACAATTTGTTGCAAAATGAAGTTAAATGATTGAATATTACTAGAATGTAAGAGTTTTAGCTTACAATTGCGTTTTTTACCATTTGATTAGTCAAAGTTGACGAAGAGGTTGAAATTTTGGCAGTTATTGTGATTTATGAAAAATATTTAAACTGATAACTACAACCATGGGTTGTATTTTTGTTGTATTTTACATGAAATTGCGCATTTTCATATAAAACTTTATGTAACGACTAATATAAAAATAGTGCAAAAATTACGACAAAATAATGAAAAGAATTTCTGAAATTTTAAATGAGGGATTACAGCGGGTGTAGAAAAAGTTTTTTCAAATTATAAATCAAATATTGTGCTAAGACTTCCAATTTGTTGCAAAATGAAGGTAAATGATTGAATATTACTAGAATGTAGGTTTTAGCTTACAATTGCGTTTTTACGACCATTTCGGTTGGATCAAAAAGTTGACCGAAGGTTGAAATTTTTGTAGTTGGCGTGCAAATGCGTCACTCAGCACCCAACAGACAATTTTAGTCGACGTATGATACGTCCAGTCGGCGTTTAAGGGTTAATAAAATGAATGAGTATGGGTAAGTAATTTTCTTCATCCTGTTAGGAAGAAACTACAATTGGTATGTTAAACCCTGGGGGGAGGGGGCCGGGTAGTGGCAGCTGGGGAATAATATAATGCCTTCACAGCATAGTACTGCTAGTGAAAAGTAGCTGTGTAAGAACAACAGTTCAGAGCACATGTTGAAACTTGGAAAAACCCTGAATTAATGTCTTTAATTATAATTTGCCAAGAGAATATAGAAAAATGAATGTGGTTTGTTGGTGATTAATATGGGTAAGCTACAATTCAAGGTCACAAAAAGATGGAATGTTAGGTTATATCTTTATACCTTTTGTTATTAACTAGAATTGTAAATGTAGACCTCTAGGATTAAGTATGTTATGATCAAATTTTGGATTTACGCTGATTTTTTTTATTCCCACCCTTGGCAATTCTCACTCTTAGAAATGCCCCAACAGGAGCAAATGTAATATACCTAACTTAGCAAATTTGGTAATACTGTACGATATAATACTCATGGGGTTTAAGACTCTGTACTATCCTCAGTAGATAGTGATTACATCTCAGTGTTATAAGGAGAGCACAAATACAATATTTAGGAACTGGCAGAAGTGTGCAGTTTGCAATGCAAATCCAATAATAGTGGCGAAAATGGCCAAACCCTGCCTTGTTGCCACATCTGGGTGAGCATGGTGAAAGGTAATGCACTAGGTAATCATTGTAGCCATTGAAAAAGTGCTTTCCTTCCTTGAGTCTGTTTATACTCCATCACTGTGACAACAGGCAAAATTCTGGCCAAGACCAGATATGGGAGAATTTTTTATATTGGTTGGTTTGTATTATGAAGGCCCTGGTGGGAACATAGCTTAACTTCTTTGAGGATGAACAGTGGCTATACTACCAGAAATAGGCTTGTTTTGAGATGTTTTTAAGATGAGGAATACATCACAATAAAGTACAATTTATATTTTCCAGCAAGTATTGCCTTTTATTTATTTGAGAGCTAAAATTATCTGCTTCATGGGCTACTGTTGATATAATAATGATAATTTTTCTGTCCCCCCTCAAGACCAGCATGTAAAGATGGGAACCTTTTTGTATGCTGTAGTGCTTTTACACACATTTGTATCCTTAATTATTTTTCCAGAGTTGGGGGAAGTATTCCTTTGGTGTGGGCTTACATCAGCGAGTTCCAGCCAGCTGACAAAAGAGGTGGTGCCCTAAGTGTAATTGCTGCATTTTGGATGGTTGGAAATATCTTAGTTGCTGGTATGTGATGTTAAACTGACTGTAGACAGTTTTTTGTTATTTTTGTGAAGCTGAATTTTCTTATTGCACATACAGTTTGTTCAGAATAAAGAAATAGTGGAGTATTTCCCCATAAACCCATCACTCATATAGCTCACTTACACATATCCACAGCACATAATTGCTTCACCTTTCATATGTCTACATGGCTGCCAACACTTAGCAGACGTCTCCAAACTTTTTCTCTGCATGATAGTGAGAAATAATAATCAAAAACATTCAATCATCATATTATTTTCATAGCTTCTCATCCATATAGCTTGCTGATTCATTAGTTGATAAGTAAATTAATAATAATAATAATAATAATAATAATAATAATAATAATAATAATAATAATAATAATAATAACAAACATGCATCATGGCTCCAGGAAATCAAGGCAGAAGAAATGGGGAGAATAAAACAGATTCACTGAGATCACAGCGGACACAGTCAGAACACCAACTAAAAAAATGCCCCAACTTTAAAACCCCTGGTCCTGATGAAGTCCAAGGATACTGACTCAAAAACTTCAGGCCCTACACCCACTAGTAGCAGAACAACTCCAGCATGTATCACAAACCACCATACGCCTAAATGGATGACCACGGGCAGAACATCCTTAGTACAGAAAGACAAGAATAAGGGAAATATAGCAAGTAACTACAGGCCTATCACCTGCCTACCAGTAATGTGGAAGTTACTAACAGGTATCATCAGTGAAGGCTATACAACACACCTGGGGATACAAACACCATCCTCACCAACGAGAAAGGCTGCAGAAGGAAGTGTAGAGGGTACAGACAGCTCCTAATAGACAAAATGGTAATGAAAAATAGTAAGAGAAGGAGGAGAACCAACCTAAGCACAGCATGGATTGTCTACAAGAGAAAGCCTTAAACATGATACACTTTTATGGCTAATAGAATGTAAATATATGAGGTGGAGAAAACACCATCAGCTTCCTAAAAATACTATGCACCAACTGGAATACAGTACTTACAAGCTCTGGGATAAGACCCCAGCAGAGGTTAACATTAGGAGAGGGATCTTTCAAGGCGACTCACTGTCCCCACTACAGTAAACCCCCCTATTCACGGGGGATGCATACCGCACCCCCCCACGAATAGCTAAAATCAGCGAATACTTAAAATCCCTCAAAAAACACATACAACTGCCTATTTTGATAGTTTAAACACAAGAAAAACACTCTAAAAATGCGTATACCTGAGTATTTTAATAGTTTTTTCACAAAAAGTGCATTTAGTCATGAAAATTAGATGAAAATACAGTAATTAGTGAATATTTCTGAGTGAAAAATACCTCGAATGGGTGAATTTTCCACGAATAATGGGTAGATACGTTCCACAGAGAAATCCGTGAATACGTGAGTCCACGAATCGTGAGAACGCGAATACGGGAGGTTTACTGTACCCTTCATAGTAGCCATGATTCCCATGACAAAAGTACTGTAGAAGATGGATGCTGGGTACCAACTCAAGAAAGAAGGCAACAGAATTAACCACCTTATGTTCATGGACGACATCAAGCTGTATGGTAAGAGCATCAATGAAATAGATACCCTAATCCAGACTGTAAGGATTGTATCTGGGGACATCAGGATGGAGTTTGGAGTAGAAAAATGCTCTTTGGTCAACATACAAAAAGGCAAAGTAACAAGGACTGAAGGGATAAATCTAACAGACAGGAATAGCATCAAATGCTTGGATGAGACAGGATCAAATACTTGGGAATAATAGAAGGAGAGGATATAAAGCACCAAGAGGTGAAGGACACAATCAGGAAAGAATATATGTAGAGACTTAAGGCGATACTCAAGTTAAAACTCAACGCCTGAAACATGATGAAAGCCATAAACACATGGGAAGTGCCAGTAATCAGATACAGCGCAGGAGTAGTGGAGTGGACGAAGGCTGAACTCCACAGCGTAGACCAGAAAACTAGAAAACACATGACAATACACAAATAACTACACCGAAGAGCAAATACAAACAGACTGTGCATAACAGGAAAGGAATGCGGGAGAGGGCTACAAAGCATAGAGGACTGCATCAACATCAAGAGCAGAGCACTGGGGCAATACAGGCATCTGAAAACCAGTGAAGACGAGAGGCTAAGGAGTATGTGGGAAGAACAACTGATAAAAGTAGACGAACACCCAGAAATATACAGTGACAGGAGAATGAAAAACAGAACAGAGGAATGCTGTAAACCAATTATGGACAGTACATGAAGGACAGACAAAAAGACTGGCCAGCGATGAAACATGGCAGTGAAAGCTGCAGGGAAGAACTCAAAAGGAAACAGAAGGAATGCTAACAGCAGCACAAGATCAGGCCCTAAGAACCAGATATGTGCAAAGAACAATAGATGGAAATAACATCTCACCCATATGCAGAAGTGCAATATGGAAGACAAGACCATAAACCACATAGAAAGCGAATGCCCGGCGCTTGCACAGAACCAGTACAAAAAGGGGCATGATTCAGTAGCAAAAGCCCTCCACTGGAGCCTGAGCAAGAAACACCAGCAGCTTGCAGTAATAAGTGAACAAACACCAACCTGATAGAGTGATAGAAAATGACCCAGGCAAAGATCCTCTGAAACTATGGTATCCCAGGAAGATAGGGTGATATGTGCCAATTAGACCAGACGTGGCGTTGATTGACAAATCAAGAAGAAAGTATCACTCATTGATGTCGCCATACCATGAGACACAAGTAGATGAGAAGAAGAGAAAAAATTGATAAGTATCAAGACCTGAAAATCAAAATAAGAGAAGGATATGGAATATGCCCAGTGGAAATTATACCCCATAATCACTTAGGAACACTTAGGCTGATTCCAAGATCCCTGAAAGGAATCTGGAAAAACTAGATGCAAAGTAGCTCCAGGACTCATGCAGAAGGTGTGCTACTAGAGAGCAGCGCACTTAGTGAGAAAGAGTGATGGACTCCTGAGGCAGGATGCAGCCCAGAACCTCACTATAAAAACCGCAGTCGGAATAGGATGACTGTGATAGACAAAAAAGGAAAAAAAAATAATAATAATAATAATAGCCCCTTAGCAAGTAGCTCATCTTTGTTGGTAATAGTGTCTTCCTGGCTGCCTGTTAACTAGGGATTGTATATAAGTGATTTTTAGAATGTTGCTATCCTTGCTGTATTCAGTGATGGTTCCAGTTTCTTCATGGATATATGGGTGATCTTGGTATTTCTGATTTTTCTGTGATGATAATTTAGACTGGATTGGTAACATTACTTATGTAATGAGAGGTCTGCATGTTAACCAATTTTCTGAAGTTAGTTTTGTTGAAGGGCCCTATCTTTACCCCTTCCGTATTCCATGATTTCCCAGCTCTTTGATATAGTGAGGACTTGCATGGTACAGTGAACTAAGGCCAATTCAGAGGAACTAGATGAAGACTAGACACTTTTTTCTCCCTTTTCTTGTATACAGACTGATTTTATATTTTCTTATGACTGCTATATGGAATTGACCAGAGTTTGACTGCTTGTTGGGTTTGATGGAGAATGGAGTTGGATGGCATGTTTCTCCAACTGTAGAATTGGAGTACCTGACTTGGTCATTTAAGGGAAACATTAATGTTTGATGTACCTCAGGGCAGCCATGAGAGAGAAGGCTCCATCCTCTGACTTTGGCTTGTATTGGGTTGTGAGCATAGTCCTGGATGTGAACATATCTTGATGTGCTCTGCAAGCAGCCATCTTCAATACTTGTGATAACAATGAATCTTTGATTAAAATGCCTCTGGATGTTCCTCTGTTAAAAGTTCTGTTTAAGAACTCTTTATCGCTATGCATCTCATGGACTTCTTTATAAGATAGAAGCCCAAGAGTTGCAAGCACTAATCATAAATGGTACTCAAGAACAGAAATTATTAATAGTATTTTTAGATTGTAACAATTTAGAAAATTTTTATAAAGTAATTAAATTACCAAAATGGTCTTCAGTTACAGGATTTAGACATTTGATGTCCACAGAGTGATTATAGGAGTTTGCCAAAAGGAACCTAAGATTTCATCACAAAGTGATGGCACATTTTTGGAAGAAGTTTCATCAGATGAGGAAAGTACTGAAGTCTAGTAGTAAACTCTTCAGATGGAAGTGGTGCAGTGGTGTATTCCACACAAAAGGCTAAATACGGTGAGAGGTGTGATAAAATCAACAGAACTATTAAATTATTCAAAATATAAGATCAAAAATAAATGTAGAGTGTTTAGGAGCAGTAGATGTAAAGCAGATGAAAAAAATTGTACATGAGGTAAAGAATCATTTGGAGACTCATATTCTGGCTAGACCTCACTGTTGAGACTACGAAGTATGATCAAAGCAGCCTTCTTATGGCTTTTGTATGAACTTTTGCACCTTTTTGTCAACAAAGTTTTCATTGTCAAAAGGTATGGCCCATATGAAATAATATATTACCAAAAGCTAAAGAAACAATAAAAGTATTTGTGATAGTTGTTGGCAGATGAGTGTGAATGCAAACAGCTGCATTACAAACTGGAGAAATCAACATCTTGCTTTTATAGTTTTCTGTGAAAACTGTCCGTGTACACTTTTTCTGTCGCCCTCAGATCTTAAAACTACTGAGACTAGAGGGCTGCAAATTGGTATTGATCATCCACCTTCAAACATGTCAAATTGCAGCCCTGTAGCCTCAGTAGTTTTTATTTTGTTTAAGGTTAACGTTAGCCATGATCATGGGTCTGGCACCACTGTGGGTGCCAACAACACAGGGCACCACCCAGCCATTGCTGAAAGTTTTATGGGCCGTGGCTGAGAGTTTCATATAGCATTATACGCTGTATAGAAAACTCAACTGCGCCGAAGAAACTTCAGCGCATTTTTTACTTTTTTTAAAAATTATTATTGACCATTGTGTTTTAGAAAAGGAGGTACAGACAAGATCTAAAGAAAAGATGTTTCCATAAGGCAAATAAGAAGATTGTACATTCATCCAGAAGTTATCTTTGCCTCAGATCCCACATTACCATGAGTCATTTACCTTGCCATTCCTCGTGCGTTACTTTGCTTTTGACACCCTTTACAATAAATACTGAAACCACCATGGTTTTATTTATGAAATTTAGCCTGAGGACATACATCCATAGGTGCATAAATATATGCACGTTCACACACATTATATAATTATATATATATATATATATATATATATATATATATATATATATATATATATATATATATATATATTAACTTTATCACATACACAATTGTTCTGTGCATTAGTAGAATTACTAAAAGGACCTCATTCAAACTGGATGGTATCTAATGGAGTTTTTTATTCAGAAAAAGTTACAAGCTTTCTTGGACAAACAGTCCACATTATCAAGTATCCGTACAGTGAGCAGACGCGTAGTCCAGCTGTATTTATATCTGTGTGCTGGGTACTTTTAATCCTATAATCGCCTAGATGCTCCTGTGTGACCCCCACCCCCTCGTGATCTTGGTCTTTCTTTGCTCCCTTCTTCCAGGTGTCCGTTTTCCGTGCGTTCTCTTGCGTTTTTCCTTCGTTTCCTTGCTACTGTGGAGTACAAAATTTTTCTAGATATGCTGTCTTCAAAGCCGTTTCCGGTGTTCCCTGCCATCATGTTGTTGGCACAAGTTATGAAGGCGTTCTCTACAACCAGTCTAGAGTTTTTGTTGGTGTTCCTGTACAGAAAACTCATATTTTCCCAGTCTATTCTGTGATCATTTTCCCAACAGTGTTTGGCAACTGCCGATGTCTGATTATAATGCCTTATGTTCTGCAGATGTTGTTTGTTTGATCTTTACATGATTTGCCAGTTTCGCCATAGTACCCTTTCTTCACAGTCTAGACACACTGCCATATATACCCCCTCTAATCTCTTTCTCCTCTACCGACTTTTTGTTTCTAACTATTTTATTCCTAATGGTGTTTTTTGTAGCTGCATATCAATTTGAAATTATTTAGCTTTCTGTTAATGGGTGCAATAGAGTTGTTGGGGACTTTAATTATCTTCTTTTCTACCAAATGTTCTTTTCTATCCTTTCCCTCCCCAGAATAGATTTCTTGCTTTGATGTGTGCCCACTCCCACCAATACTTAGGTAGCCTAATCTCTAAAACTCTCCCTCAAGTAATCCAGTTCTTCGTCTAAAAAATTCGGGACTGCAAATCCTATAAGCCCTGATGGCCAACCCTGTCATTAATCTTATTTTTATTTCTTTCCTATGACTGAGAACCTATGTATGTATGAATTGGTGTATGTCTTCTTCCTGTATAACTTGAATTTTAAATTTTCCCTTCCTCTTGACCAGGACATCCAAAAAGGAATTTCTCCTCCTTCTCTTCTTCTATTGTGAACTTGATGTGTTCATTTAGTTTATTTATGTTTTCTAAAAACTTGTGTAGATCTTCCTTTCTCCCTTGTAAATAATCAAGATGTCATCCACGTATCTTACCCATTTTACGCTATTTAAGTTCCCTTTATTTACTTTGCCCACCTCTTCCTTTTCAAACCATTCCATAAAGATATGAGGTTTTACAAAGGATTAGGATCAACCGTTCA
>NC_089781.1:27590017-27610017 GCF_040412425.1 Macrobrachium rosenbergii
TTGGGATAAATTACACTAAGCATAAGAAAAACGTGTTATTATAAACTTTCTTTGAATACCAGAATCTACTAAAAACATGGATTTAATAAAAGGAACAGCCTGTGGCTTTAGATAAAATTTAGATAAAATGACCTAGATAGGTAGGCCTAGTTATTCATATGGTATCCACATGCCAGCAAATGTTGATGGGCAAGAAAACTTTTCAGATATATATCATCTTTTATAGGCTTTTGTGCTGAAGCCTTTTGTTATATCATTATGATAAATATGATGATAAATATGATGATAAATATGACAAGGCTGTTTTTTCTTTAACATAATAATAATGTACTTCCCTTATTATGGCTTTATTTCTTGCACACATTTCAAACTAGGCTAGCCTATGTTTGTGTGTCTTACACCATTTTTTGACAATTGCAGTAAATTTTGCTTAACTCTTCAAGGTAAGGAGTAACAGTAAACAGTAGCTGATGCTTGATATAAGTTAGGCTCGGTGTATGTAGGCCTATGATGTAAGTCCGTATAGAAAGGGTTTGCTAATTTTGTTGTAAAGGTATAGATTCTATTAATAGCACTATTTTCGGTTTGAGATACTGTAGTGTTCCATAAATTGCATAAAAATTACAATTAAGCAAATTCATAATTTCACCAAGTTACAACCACGATACCCCTCCCTCTCCCTTCCATCCCCACCTCGGTATTTGACAGTAAACGCCTATAGCTTACTAATCCTTAAAATGTATGTGTATAGTACATTTTCTACTCAGTCACATATTCTTTTACTTCTCAAAATATCTGCAGAAACTCTTGTTAACCTTCTATGTGTCCTGAACAGAATACAAAATAAGAAAATAAAAGGTTTTCTTATCTCGCATTGTCTGCTGTAACTTTCTATGGAAGAGTAAGTTGTTAATTTCTGCAAAATATATTTTTATTAGTGTGCACCTACAAAAAGCATAGAAACTATTTAATTGCAGATATAGCCATTAAAGTAATCTCAACAACATAACACTAACTTCAACACTTACATAAATCAGGAAAAAGCTGCAATGACATAAATCAGGAAAATGCTGCAATGACAATCAGCTGGTTTTCCCGCCAGGCCGCCACAGGCTGTTCCTTTTAACTCCCAAGAAGTTTTCACCAATAGCGAGTTTTATTAATTCCATGTTTTTAGTAGATTCTGGTATTCAAAGAAAGTTTATAATAACATGCTTTTCTTATGCTTAGTGTAATTTATCCCAATTGGTGTTAAAATATGTGAAAAGTAAAAAAATTATGCAGCGTGCATCCGAAAACAAGCTCCTGTCGTTGACTTCGGCGGGTGTTATTAAATTTAGACTTGCCATCACAATACTTTATAACCTCTTTATTCGTTAACATTATTTATTGGCAAAACATATATCTGAGGGAGAAATTTAGGTTAGTAAATAAGTTTCGATTCACATTACTTGGTAATTATTAGAAAACAATGATGCTATTCGGACAAAGTACTTGCAACCAATCAGCTAGCAGGAAACTTTTCCGAGCTAAAAGGGCACCCCTTGCGATTGAGTGCAAATGCGCTCGGTAAAAAAAAACTGAGTTTAGTTAGTAACCCTTTAGGACTCACCATATATATTTAAGGGAAATCAGAGAGACCCAGGAGTTGCCTTGGGGAATTCAAAGATAGCAGCTCTCTCTCTCTCTCTCTCTCCTCTCTCTCTCTCTCTCTCTCTCTCTCTCTCTCTCTCTCTCTCTCTCTGGTACAGTATTGTGTCTAAAGGGTATATATATAAAGTTGGTTATCCTCCTTCCACAAAAGCATAAGTTTTGTCAAATTCACCCATGAAGTTTGTAAGAATGATCTAAGGTGTTTATATTGTGCAAGCATTGTGAAAATGTGTTTTACTATTTTCTGTTGACGAAGGTAAGAGTCTTACTTGTTATGTTTTTGTACTGTTACCGTGATGGAGAATTATTATTTTGATAAGAGGTGGATAATATCTCTTATAGTGAGTTCTAATGTGTCTTGCTGCTAACTGTATTTTACTAAGTGCAAATAATTGTGACTTAGCAGTGTTGTCTTTGAGGAAGTTTTAGAAAGACGTGAGTTTAGCCTTTTTTTAAGTGAAGGTAATCTTTTGAAAGATTGATATAATCTTTAAACATATTTTTGTCTTAGTGAAATTGCCGTTGGTATATTTCCATTTTTGCATATTTCATTCTTATATGTCTGTTATCATATTGCTCCTATTTTATAATTACACAGTGTTTTCCAAAGTTAGTGTTGGTGATTACTTAGCATTTTGTTAGTGCATACTTATTATTGAGAGTTCAATGAATACCTGTATTGACTCCCATTTATTAATGTTTTAGTGAACACTTGGGCTAATTGCAGATGTTCAGATTTATATTAAAACTCGAGTGAGAGTTAATGGTTTGAATTTTACTTAACCAAATTGCTTTCTTGATAAATTAAAGTTTCGCGAATTAATCTTGATTAAGAAATACTTAAATCTTACACTGTTGTCAAGTCATAGTAAATCTTTTGAGATTGTGAACTCTGCTATAACTTTTGAACTTAGAAATAAATTTGTCTGTTTAAAGTTTTAAAAGCACAGTGTTTCATTTTGACCACCAGTGATTAGAGAAATTAATGAATGTGTACAAGGTAAGTGATATATCTGTCTAGTTCTCCTTCATCAAAGTGAAATAGAACCAGGGAAACCTAGTTTGATGAAGTGATGCCCATTTTCCACTAGTCTGTTTATAGCTTATTAGTTGCTACCTCACCCATAACTTGATAAAGTTAGAATGATTTTTTTCAAGCGATAAGCAAGTTTTAAGGGATCACTATACCTTTAGAGTATTCAGCCTTAATATTTTTGTCATGAGGTTTAAAGTGTCTGGCTGAAGCGAGGTAACACTTTGGTCTTATTAATTGTGCAATAACCAGGTACTTGATCACTTTGTGACAATATATATATGTATATATATATATGTATATAAATATATGTATAAATATATATATTATGTATGTATGTATATATATGTATATGTGCTGTATATATATATGTATATATATACAGCATGTGTATATATTTGCATATATATACAATATATATGTATATATATATATATATGTATATGTATGTATATGTACATATATATATATATATATATATATATATATATATATATATATGTATGTATATATATGTATATATATGTATATATATATACAGTATATGCATATATATGCATATATATATATATATATATATATATATATATATATATATATATATATATATATATACAGTATATGTATATATATGCATATATATATATATATATATATATATATATAAATATATATATATATATATATATACATTTATATATATATATGTATATATATATATATATATATATATATATATATATATATATATATATATATATATATATATATATATATATATACTGTATATGTATATATATATATATATATATATATATATATATATATATAAATATGTATATATACTTGTACATACACATCTACTGTATAAATATATATATATACACATTGTATGTATATATACATACATACATACATACATTACATACATATACACACATACAGTATGTATATATATATATATATATATGTATGTATATATATATATATATATATATATATATATATATATATATATATATATATATATATATATATATATGAAAATATATATATGTCAACCTATGCCCAAAAAAACCCAAGAGGTTCAGTAGAGATAGGTACCAGCCTCGGGCTGGGGGTTAAACAGTGGGCCTAGTGACACACTGGCCAAGTGTCATAGGCATTGGGACCTGTCCCCTACTAGCTGTTGGCCTAATTAACAGGGAGATCAGCACCTGCCCTATGAGCCTACAGAGACCCAGGAGGGTTTTAACTTAACTTTTAATATATATATATATATATATATATATATATATATATATATATATATATATATATATATATATATATATATATAATTTCACACATTTAGAAAATTCGTTCCTTCAGCCTGTTAGCTAGGAAATCAAATTTATTGGTGGCTCGTCACTAACTGTTCGATCGCCAAAGCACCAAGTGGTGCTTTATCTCCTCATACACTGGCCATGTGTCGACTTCTGCGGCTTGAATTCACCTTTTGCAAGCGAGCTCCATGCACAGATCCAATGAGGTACATCTTGAAGTTGCAAATAACGCCAGTACCCTCTCCCTTCTCGTGAATTTCTCTCCATTTTCAGTACTTCCAACCTTTCATTCTCGCAAAACAAAGCCTCTTTGTTTCCTACAGCCTAGCATGCACATTTACCCTCATGACTTGTTCCAAGCTTAAATTAAGTTTGTTCTGTGATAATAATTAGAGCATTCACACCATAGTGTTACCATGTGCTAACTAAATCTAATAGATAATTTCCTACATCGTGAATAAGTAATTTCTTGTGAGAGAAAGTCAGTATATCTGAATGCTAACCTGGAATTCTTTTCCAGAATCTTGTTATATGGCTCTTCAAGTTTCGGCCCCTGCCCTTATGAACCAAATAGCCTCAGACATTTAACTGCCATCTTGTTATGTGCAAGAGTCTTCTGACTACCAGAGGTCCAGGGGCATGTGACATGGTCCCTCCTCAGCATTCACGTTGTGCTAAAATCTCCATTAATTGTCAGCCAGTCTTAACAGCAGTGGTTTTCATTTGTGTGCCAAACTCTTTCAGGGTTGTAACTCTTTCAGATTTATTTATTTGCTATGCATAATCTTACTTTTACTGTGCATTGTATGTGCCTTGTTTGCTGCTCAGTCGGCCATTTCATATTAATTTTTTGATTGCTCAGTTTGTAAATAAATTCAATTTAAAGTTACTTGACTGGTTTGAAAGAGGACCATCCATTTCCCTGTTGAATAGATGTAATATCAAGGTAAGTCATCTTAGTAATTACATTTATTGCTTACGTTCTGAGCGCTACGTGTTGGCCCCCAAGGCAAAGTACATTCAAAATCCAGTTTAACTCTTCCAACCAGCCTTAGAACGTAACAATATATATATATATATATATATATATATATATATATATATATATATATATATATATATATATATATATATATTTTATATATATATACATATATATATTTTTTATATATATATATGTATATTATATACAGTATATACATATATAATATATATATATATATATATATATATATATATATATATATATATATATATATATATATATATATATATATATATAATCTCATAACTGAGGCACTATCATAACCTTGACCAACTAAATTGGCCCTGAAATCAATTTCTTGTCTGTTTAGAACATTAAGTATTTCGTGAGTTAGTGCATTTGCATCAAGTTGAAAAGCAGCTTTAAAGTCTAAGAAATTCTCATAGAGGTTTTCTTTGTAATAGTACCTGATAATGAGGGATAATTGTTCTGTTTTAGATACATCCTTAGTTTCATCAACTATTATGGAGAAAAATTGGCTTCCTTCACTTCATTTACAATTTCTGTCCTAATCGTCTCAGCTAAAATACAAATGATTTCATTTTGTATCTCTGGGCATGTGTACTTGGCATTTTTTGGTCCACCCTCTAACCGATCTTTTACAATTGGATCATGACTAACAACTAATTTTAAAATTTGCCTGACATTGCCTAGTTTGTCGGTCTCTTCCTTCTATGGCCTCTCTGGGGGTAACTGGTCTACTTTGGTTATGAAGCAGTGTGAAGTTGGTTTAAGAGTGTTACAAAATTAAATGAGCATGCATTTAAGAGACATATGATGTTGATTCCAAGCTGAGGGAAAATATTGATTATATTTGAAAGTATTTCGTCAATAGAGATGCCTTAGTGGGCCAGTGGGTGGGCACAGGATTCTCGTGGCTTGGCACGTGCCTGCCCATGCCCACCCTTGGCTACGCCACTGCCGACGTTTGCAAATATTTTTATGTGTTCGCTAGAGGAGCAATTGTTAGACAATTGCCCCCTGGGCTTCCTTCCCCTTTTACTGTAGGTATGTCGATGAAACTTTCCTATTGTTGAGAGGCAGAAGGGATTGATATGTTTCTTACAGTATACTAATGCTGCACATCCAAATATCAAATTTACTATGGAGCATGAAAACGACAAGAAGTTCCTTTCTAGACGTTTATAATTACTACTGTATTTATTTGAATGTGGATTAAGAGACATCTAATTTTGCGACGGGAGAAGTTAACAAGTTAAATGAAGGATTAGAGATTCGCAGGAATATGTACTTAGGCTATGCTCTGAAAATAGTAAAGGATAAGGAGGTTCTTCCAACAATTTCTGCAAACCACCAACCTTTGCTCAGTTGTTATTTCCAGAAGCTTCCAGCATGCTGTTCGGGGAGCTTGTGGTCTTGAACCAGTAATTTATCCAGCTGGTATCTGGTTACTTGACAAAGGAGACAGCAGGTTTGAGTGTTGAAGTAAGAGTTGAGTAGTGTTGTTGCTGCTTGTAAGTTGAAGCAAGGATTCAGTTGTTTTTCGCGATCAGAAGAAGCGCGAGCTCAATCGTCGTTCATCTGTTATTTTACTCGGAGTTTTATCTTTACTACGGCTCCTATACAAATAAACATCGCAGAGTGACACAATGGTAATACAGAATATTGGAAGATCAACTAAGAGAAACGGATTAATATGTGCAAAATAAAAGGAATTAATTTATAATGTTAGAAAACATAAAATATTAATGAGGATAAATGAAAATAGAATCTTCAAGGAAATGAGGCAAGAAATGTAAATTTAAATTTGATAATAAACGAGTGTGTAAATTTTCACACGTTTTATTCACTAGAAAAATGGCCGTTTTAATTCGTCAGTGTTTAGAAAAAAAGACTTACAGGTCAAGGTTTGAATTTTTATAGTCATTGCTGTTTTAACTTTAAATTAAACTTATTAGTTACCGTCTTCCACAGGTCTTTTACTTTAACTTCCAGCTAATCTGGATTCAATAACAAAATAACTTTTTTATACAAATACTTTTAGACAGCTGTTACCGTCCCAGAATTTTTTATACATATTTAGATAAATTTCTGAGTAATAAATATATACCTAAGTTACAAATGAGTACAGTTCCTAAGATGACTTTTTTGCCAGTCTCCCTACGATTCATGATAAATCTTTTTACAGCACTTTGAATAACCCAATTCAACAGCATGCACCTGCCATTAACTGTAAATTGATTCCAGTTAATCCTCTTACTGTTAAATCGTTATTCCAGTACAAAGATAAATTTAGCCCTCTTCTGACTTAAAAGCATCGTTTATTTATTTTCTTGCCCTCGATGTAGTCAGGGGAGATACATGGCCTCACGCTGCCCGCTGAAAGTTCGAATTGATTGTCATAAGGGGGTCAGTTATAGAACTGGGTTATCTAACCGGGAATTCTCATATTCGAAAATACGCCAAAAGGTGTAAGACTGAAATTGACAATAAAGATTTTAAAATATTTTCCAAAGTTCCCAAGTCTTCGATTCCTACTTCGAATCACTTTTTATTATGTAAAGTCACCTCATCCACGTCAGCGGAGTGCTTCACAGGCGTCATTAATTAAGTCTCCGCTGAGCAAGTTTTCTTTGGTGACTTCCCATTTTCTTCACACTCAATTAGTCACGCCTAAACGTGCCAGGTCACGCATTTTCTACCATTTCAACTTTATACGTATTTGTACAACTGTCATAAATTATGTATCGTGATGTTTCTTTATTCGCAGGCATCAAGACTGTATCCATATTGAAGTTCTGTATGTTTTGTATTGTAAATTGTACTTGTTCACGCATATTATTGTTAATTGTTTTGACCTCAGGTCACGCTCAATGTCATTGTCTTCCGCGGTTCGGCGCCAGTCGGCCGCTATATAAACTGCCTGGATCTCTAATAAAGTAGCAGTAACTTTTACCTGCTCGTTTTTGCACCTCATACAGTGGTGACCCCGAGTATCCCGGAGCCATTAGCGGACCGACACGGCGACCAGTCTTGGCTCCAGGAATTCTCCAATGCTCTTAGCAGCCTAAACACAGCGCTGTAACCAGCGTTTGAGCATGCTGACTCGTCAGCAAACCCCACCAGCGCCACTAGCGGACTCCACACGGCGCACGAAAGTGCGTACTGATGCGAGTACCCCACTCCAGTAAGAGGGCAAAGGAGCGAGCATGGACGCGGGTATCCTCCTTCATGCATTTAACCACGGACTCGCGGACTCGGAGGTCTACCTACCTCCCATCTCACCCGCACTGCCCCGCACCGGAGGCCCTCCCGCACCTCCACACCCACGCCAGCGCCCCGAACACTCCATGGCCCGTTAACACAATCGCGGGCCACCCTCACCGTAAAGTTGCCACCTTTTATACAGGGGAACCCAACGATGTGGCTACGTAGGGTCGAGAGCCACTTCAGGGTGGCACACCTGACGGACAAAATCCTGCAGGCCGACACAGTGCTTAATGCCTTCCGGAGGACATGTACAGAAAACTCGCCTCGCGGGTACCCGAGACACACACCTCACATACAGCACCACGAAAAGTTACTCCTCGAAACGTGTTTCCCTACCTGTCGCCGAGCCGGCTGCCCATGCCATCGACTCGCCGCCAACCCACGCCACGACTCAGCGCAAGAGACGCATGGAGCATGGTCGATCTCCTGTCACTGCCAGATTTCGACGGCACGAAAAAGCGACAGGAAATAAGCTTCATGGAGATCTACCTTCGCCAGCTCCTCCCAGAGGTCCGCACTCCAGATTCCTCACCCTACACCATGCCGCTTGACGACCTCATAGAAACGGCGCAACACCACGGACTCCGTGAAGGCTACACAGAGGCTAAAAGCGCCCACACATTCGGTCAGCTCCGGTCCAGCCGAAGAAGAAGTGGAGCAGAGCGCCAACGCCATCACCAGGAGACGCCCACCGATCCACAACAGATGGAGTTCCCTGGCCTCTGTCGCTACCACAAGTGGTTCGGAAAGGACGCCCGAAACTGCCTGCCGCCCTGCCGTTGCCCATTCAAAAACGGGTGGTGGCGGCCAGCAGGACAAACTGCCATGGCAACCGAAAAGCCCAGGGGCTCAGAACCAGTAGGTTTTTGCGTCCATGACACCGTCTCCGGCAGGATGATGCTGGTCGACACAGGGGCCTTTAAATCGATCTTCCGGCATCCAGAGAGGACCGCAACCAGAAACCAGACCCGGCCGCCTTCCTGACGGCCGCCAACGGATCGCCCATCCTCTCCCACGCACCAGGCCCTGTCGATCTCCATCCTTGGCCAGAATTACTCCTGGGACTTAATCGCCACGGACGAAACCCACCCTGGGGCCGACTTCCTGGCGCACTCGGCCTGCTAGTCGACGTCGGGGCGAAGCGCCCCGACATCGACTCCCGCCGGTCTCTCCCATTAACAGCGGACCCAAACCCACCATCAGCGCCATCGCCCCACCAGTATGCACACCTGCTGTCGGAGTTCCCTGAGGTGTTCAAGCCCGAACTTCGACAAGTCCCCGGGACCCCAGCCAAGCATGGCATATACCACCATATAACAAACCAAAGGCCCCCAACACATGCGAAGTTCTGAAGGCTTCCACAGCGCCTCTTCAGGAGGCGAAGAAAGCATTCGCGGAGATGGAGCTTTAATGGGAATCTGCAGGAAGGCCTCCAGCCCGTGGGCCTCCCCCCTCCACATGGTGCAGAAACCGGACGGCTCCTGAGACCTTTGCGGTGACTACAGATGGCTCAACATTGCAACGGAGCCCGACCACTACCCTCTGCCCAACATGCAGGACCTCACGGCCTCCTTTCACAGGGCCAAGGTATTCACTAAATTGGACCTTCTTAAATCATATTTTCAGGTACCTGTCGCACCAGAGGACATACCAAAGACCGCCATCATCACGCCTTCGGGTCCTATGTGTTCGCCTTCTCCACCTTCTCGGATTGAGGAACGCCAGGGTGACTTTCCAGCTGCTCATGGACAGCATCCTGGTGACCTAAAATTCTGCGTCTGCTACGCTGATGACATCCTCATATTTTCCAGGTCTCACAGTGAACACCAAAGGCACATCAGGCAGTCCTCCGGGCGCTCCAAGAGAACGGCCTCGTCGTCCGTTTTGACAAATGCACCTTTCGGCGTCCAGAAAGCCAACTTCCTGGGTCACGAGGTATCCCCAGCAGGCGCCCGCCACTCACATCAAAAGTAGCAGCCGTAACCAGGTTCCCGGCCCCCACCTCCGTCGAGGCCGCCCAGGAGTTCCTCGGATGGTGAACTACTACAGGCGGTTCATCCCGGGATCGCACACACCACGGCCTCTGACGGAAGTCCTCAAAGGCCAACCAAAGTCCCTGTCTTGGGGACCCAGCCAGCAGCAGGCCTTCTCCTGACGAAGGCCGCCCTCACTGAGGCAACCGCCTTGGCACACCAGGACCCCAAGGCCCTCTCCAGCTAACGACGGATGCCAGTAACGCCGCCTGCGGTGCTGTCCTGGAGCAGGTCATCAACGGCGCCCCCAGCCCATCGCCTCTCTTCAGCAAGAAATTCAATCCCGCAGAGACCTGCTACAGCACTTCGACAGGGAACTCTGCACTATGTACCGCGCAGTCCGGCACTTCAAGTTCCTCCTGAGGGGACGCCTTCACAATCTTCACGGACCACCAGCCACTGGTTCACGTCTTCACGAAGCAGGGGGATGCATGGTCTTCAGGCAGCAGCGCCACCTCTCAGCCATAGCCGAATTCACACCTGCTCCATCAGGTACCTCCCGCAGAAAAATCCTGTAGCAGACCCTCCAGAGTCAAGTTGAACGCAGTGCAGCTCGGTGTAAATTACCAAGACCTCGCCAGAGAACAGGCCGCTGACCCAGAAACCCCAGCATACCACACCGCCATCACGTCCCTTAAGTGGCGGACGTGACCTCACCCCGGAGGCCCAAGTCTCTCATGCGACATCAGTACGGGTCAGCCCCGCCTTTGGTTCCAGCCTCACGCCGCCAGATATTCGACATAATTCACGGCCTCACATCCCTCTGGCAGAACTACGCCAATCTGCTCAAAAAGTTCGTCTGGCACGGGTGCAAAAGGACGCCACGCCCTGGGCGAAACAGTGCCTGCAGTGCCAGACCAGCAAAGTGGGTCGTCACACGCAGTCAGGGGTAGGCGAGTTCCCGAAGCCAGAGCGCCGCCGGCCACATTCATGTTGACGTCGTCGGGCCCTTCCCCATCAGGCAGATCCAGATACCTCCTGACGGTGGTAGACCGCTCGACAAGGTGGCCCGGCCACACCCATGCAAGAAGCCACCGCCAGCGCCGGCGCCGAGGCCCTGCTTTCCAGTTGGGTTAGCCGCTGGCGTCCCGGATCACATCACGACCGGACATGGCCCGCCTCCTGTCTCAGCTGCTCGGGACCACGCATCACACCACCACGGCGATAACCCAGCGCCAACGGCCTGGTCAAACAGTTCCACAGGTCCCCGAAGGCATCCTCATGGCCCGCTGCACCGCCGAGGACTGGAAACATCAGCTGCCGTGGGTCCTCTCGGCTTGAGAACGCCCCCAGAGCCGACGGCACCCCGCCTGCAGCCGAACAAACCCACGGGGCCCCCTTGTGGTCCTGGGCGAGCTTGTGACAGAAGATCGCCACTCCCATCACTGCAGAGGCTCAGCGATGTGGCGGCAAGTCCCGCCTTTGCAAGCGCACGACACTGGCAGATCAACCACCTTCACACCGCCAGAGCTGTCATCCGCCACCCACGCTTCGCCAGAGTCGACGCCATCCGCCCGCCACTGACCAGGCCCTACAGGGCCCTTCCGCGTGCTGGAGCGGAACAGCAAGGCGTGCCTGCTGGCACTCCCTGGGAAAGACGACTGGGTTTCAGTAGACCGCTTAAAGCCCGCCTTCCTGACGGAGAGCACCGACGCCACCGCAGCACCCTCCCCGCCCAGCCGCACTTCACCACGCCCATGCCCCCGCAAACGGCGGGTGTGCGGCTGTCCCAGGAAGGGCCCGCCCGCAACAGCAGCCCAGCAGCCTCACACGCGGGAGACCCTCCGTTGTCTTCAAGAAGCCGCGGCACCCTTCAGTCCCAGCAGATATACAGATTAATCAGACGTGTCCCACATCTTGGGAGTATTTGTAAAGTCACCACATCGACGCCAGCGGAGTGCTTCACAGGCGTCATTAATTAAGTCTCCGCTGAGCAAGTTTTCTTTGGTGACTTCCCATTTTCTTCACTCTCAATTAGTCACGCCTAAATGTGCCAGGTCACGCATTTCTACCATTTCAACTTTATACGTATTTGTACAACTGTCATAAATTATGTATCGTATGTTTCTTTATTAGCAGGCATCAAGACTGTATCCATATTGAAGTTCTGTATGTTTTTGTATTGTAAATTGTACTTGTTCGCCGCATATTATTGTTAATTGTTTTGACCTCAGGTCACGCTCAATGTCATTGTCTTCCGCGGTTCGGCGCCAGTCGGCCGCTATATAAACTGCCTGGATCTCTAATAAAGTAGCAGTAACTTTTACCTGCTCGTTTCTTTGCACCTCTTACAATTAAACTACTAGTACCAAGATTGAATAATCAAACTACCTCAACGACTCTACCTGACGTGAGTTTACCCGGCCTGAATTCTTTGTTCATGTCACTCAGCTTTTATACTCGTCCAGCTGGTAACGTTTTTTCTTTTTTCATATAACATTGTATTATATTGTGGTTGTAATTTTAACCATGAGTCTGTTTTTATCATTATATTTCAAATGTATTTTTCAAGCTTTTGATAATGAGACAGTTTTGAGACGTAAGCAATAAAGAAATTTTATATATATATATATATATATATATATATATATATATATATATATATATATATATATATATATATATATATATGTATAATATAATACATATAATATATATTATATATCCAGTATATATATATATATATATTTTTTGGATATATATATATATATATATATATATATATATATATATATATATATATATATATATATATATATATATATTCTCATTTGCCAGCAGTCTACAACTAAAAAAATGTGTTTTTTGAGTTATTGAAACCAGCAGATAGCCAGTTCTTTTGTTCCATATCTATTATATTAATTTTGTTATTGCCTTTCTGCATGTGTTGCAGCATGTGTGTCCCCATTCCTCCCACTTCCCTACCCCAAAAACCGTTTTAAGCAGGGTGGTCCCATACCACGCCCCCTCCCTGGGACCTGAACTCCTCATGGAAAACGATAATCCCCTCCCCTTCCTCCTCTCCTTCCCCTCCTTTCCCATCCCTCTTCCTTCCTTTCCCCTCTTCCTTTTTCCATGTTTTATGATGAAAATGTGTTGCGATTGAGTACTATTAAAAAAATGTTTATAGGTTTGTATGACATAATTTTTTTCATAAAAGTAACGTACAGGTTTTTCAAATCAAAATAATAACTTGCTTGACCCTTAGAATTTATATGAAGTGTTTAATTAACCTCATGTGGTAACTATGAACCACCTGCATTCGTTTAGGAGCTGAAGACGGCTTCACAGGATCCTGGAGTCTTGAAGAATTTAAGAAGACGTTATAATCCAATGGACATTTCTCCAGAAATGCTTCAGGAGCTGAAGACTGCTTTAAAATGATCCTGGGGTTGTAAAGACATCTTTCAAGAATATTAATTTCCTTGGCTGCCTGTGTGTGTGTGAGACCTTCCTCTCCTCTCCTTCCCCTTCCCTCCCATGCCCTTATTCCCCTTCCTCCCATGCCCTTATTCCCCTTCCCCATCCCCTCCCCTCCCTCTTCCTTCCCATTACTCTTCCTTCTCCCTCCCCTCTTCCCTTTTCCAAGTTTTATGATGAAAATGTGTTGAGATTGAGAACTTTAAAACAAATTGTTTATAGATTTGTATACATAATTTTTTTATAAAAGTAATGTACAGGTTTTTCAAATCAAAGTATAACTTGCTTGACCTTAGAATTTATATATGAAATGTTTAACCTCATGCAAATTGATGAACCATCTGCATTATGAGGATCATAGTAAACACTACCCTGTTATACAACTGGGGTTTTTAAGGTTAAAAGAACAATATAATCCACTTGTGTCCCTTCTAGGAGGTGAAAGAAATGATTCCGAAGACAATTTCTGGATTTCTTCCCTGAAGGGAAGTGATTTAGATCTGAAGACGACTTACAGGATCCTGGAGTCTTGAAGAATTTAAGATGTTATAATCCAATGGGCATTTAGAATGTTTCAGAGCCAAAGACTGCTTCAAAGGATCCTGGCGTTGTGAAGGGTCTTTCAAGGATATTTTAATAACTATGCAGAAATTTTCAACATTAAGTGACCCAGAGGTATAATAAAGGATTTTTTGCCTGAGCTTGTTATTTTCATTTTGAAATGGACTCGGCAGGTAATTTAGAACAACAGCAGGCACTCCCGGTGATGGTCCGGAACAGCCAATGGCATCAGCATTGATTCAAAACCCATCAATGTTTGCTCCTGCATACGCCAAGATATGATCAGTTGTTTGTATGTGACAGGAAGGTAAATGGGGCTGTGCGGCCCATAGACTTTTGCTGATTATTAGTAGTAGGGTTAATTTAGTTGTGGGTA
This sequence comes from Macrobrachium rosenbergii, assembly GCF_040412425.1. Lineage (NCBI taxonomy): Eukaryota > Metazoa > Arthropoda > Malacostraca > Decapoda > Palaemonidae > Macrobrachium > Macrobrachium rosenbergii. The sequence continues at coordinate 27,604,695 of NC_089781.1, forward strand.
TGGGTATGGCAATGAATATGGGTATAGGTATGGTATGTATATGGGTATAGGATGGGCATGACCATGGAATGTTATGGGTATGGGTATGGAATGGATTTAGGTATGGTTAAGGGTATAGCTAATGAGTATGGTGGTTATATGGGTATTGGTATGGGTATGGTACAGATATGGGTATGAAACAGATATGGGTATGGGTTTAGTTATGGTTATGGTACAGATATAAATGGGTATGGTATGGATATGGGTAGGGGTAATACAGATGAGGGTATGGGTATAGTACGGATATGGGAACTAGCAAATGCAAGCAATAGCGGCATCTGCTAGTTTGTATCTGTAATACCAACCGCTAGAGGGCATGACACGTCACTGTTACACTATAGAGAGTTTTCAACCTTAAATTGCTTCTCCTGAAAAACAGCAATTTTTGAGTTATGCCACTCTTCTAGCAAGTGAGCGATATGCATTTATACCAGCTTACCAACCAGGTGCTGCCCAGGATAACTCTGAATGACAACAGATAAACTCTCTTTCACTCTTTAAAGTTTCTCCTCCCTAACACCCCTCTACTAAAACTCTCACTTTTTCCCTTTTCTCCTCCCTAACACCCCCTCTGCTCTGGGCCTCTCTCTCTTTTCCTCTTTCTCTCCCTAACGGCCTCTCTCTCTCCCTCTCTCTCTCTCTCTCTCAACCTCTCTCTCTCTCTCTTCTCTCTTCTCCCTAACAACCTCCTCACTTTCTCCAACCTCTGTATCTTTCCCACTTCTTCCTCCCTAACACCCTCTACTCTCTCTCTCTCTCCTTCCTCCCTCCTCCCTTCCTTCCTCCTCCCTTCCTAACCCCACCCCTTTGGTTGCATTGATATCTTACTTCCGCAGTATTCTAGTTTTCCAGCTAGTAAGTCATATGTAAACTGAAATTAGGTATGATAAAGTACAAGTTACTAAGTCCACGGGCATAGCCTTCGAATCTCGACCGCCAGTGGAGAATAAGAGGATTTATTTTCATGATAGAAATTCATTTGTCGCTATAATGTGGTTTCTGACTCCACAATAAGTTGTAGGTCCTGGAGGTTGCTAGGTAACCACCGGTTCTTAGCCACGTAAAATAAATCTAATCCTTCAGGCCAGCCCTAGGAGAGCTGTTAATCAGCTCAGTGGTCTGTTAAACTAAGATATACTTCGAGCATAATCAGCCAGTTTCACAGGCAGAACCAGCCCGTTTCAGGGAAGCTCTTCCCACCCCTACCCTGTTTGGTGCCCTTTGATGCTATATAGTGATGTCTTCCCCACAGTGCTGATTTCTAGATGGTAAGTTTTATTATATCAAGTTTGGTTTAAATTGCTCATTGTATTTCAGAGTTATGCTGGCACATACACACACACAGACATACATACACACATACATTTATATATATATATATATATATATATATATATATATATATATATATATATATATATATATATATATATATAAATATTTAAATATCTAAATATCTAAATATTAAACTATAAAATATATATATATATATATATATATATATATATATATATATATATATATATATATATATATATATATATATATTTATATAAATTGTTGTTACCTAGAAATTCTGTGCTGTAATGGAATTTCACCGGCTGACACGGACTGAACTCAGAAAAGGGATTTTGACAAAGGAAAAATCTATTTCTGAGGAGGTCCAGTGTCACCGGTGAAATTCAACCGCTGACACGGGACTGAATCAGAAAATTTCCTAAAAATTTTCAGATCGGTATTAATTGCTAACCCCAGCGTAAAACTCGAAATATCTAAATTCGAGCACTACCTGTATTTCACAATGAAATGAATTTTTCTTCATTAACCAACTTGTACTGATTTATGGGATATTTTAATTTAAGATGAGGTGCTTAGCTGCTGGGTTTCATGTATTCTAGCCTTCCAATAAATGGCTTAATCCGCACCTCCAGGTCCCAGTGACGCCGGATTAGTGATGGTCAACCTGTATATATAATTTATATATATGTATATATACATTATATATATATATATATATATATATATATATATATATATATATATATATATATATATATATATATATATATATATATAATATATATATATAATTTATATACATATGTATGTATATATACAGTAATATATTACATATATGTGTGTATATATTACGGTCATTTGAGGAATTGGTCATTTGTAAACTGCCCGGTCATTTTGGAAAATGACCAAAATATCTGTCAGTATGCAAATGCCCAAATAATTGTGGTCATTTTGGAAAATGACCAGAAGTTTAACATTTTGCAAAATGACTATTAGTATCGTTGGTCATTTTGTAAAGTTACCCCAAAAGCTGGTCATTATGCAAAATAAACAAATAGTAACTTAAAATTGATTAGGAAAAGTCAAGTATTAATAAAGGTGTGTGTTTTTTTTATTCAACATTAAAATTTACATTACACATTACAAGTCATATTAGAATATTGAAAATGACCAGAAGTTTGTCATTTTGCAAAATGACTATTAGTATCGTTGGTCATTTTGTAAAGTTAAAAACAATAGCTGCTGGTCATTTATTCAACATTAAAAACTTACATTACACATTACGAGTATATTAGAATATTGAAAGAACTAAAACTGAACTTGAAAATTATTTCAACAATTATCAAAATTAGCATTATCTGACTTGTTTGAACAAGAGAGTTGTTGCATTTACATCTGCTGTTGCACAATACTTCGTTTTTGAAGCATTTACAGCGTCTGCTCCGACATGACTGGGTGCAGCTACACTTACTGATCCCCTGGCCATGTCCCATCGAGTCTTTAATAGCTACCTCTCGCAGACTGACTTCGCAATCCTTTATTACCTCTTCGAGGACGTAAATTTTTCAGCACATAAAGTGAATGATTCGACTGTACACCTGTTTAAGTAAACCATGTTTTGTTTAGTTTGTAAGTTCCGCCATCCATTGTCTCAGTTATAATTGCCTTTTGCATTCGCAAACTCCGCTCGTCCACGGTCAACAAGTGGAATAGGAACGAGATGACAGTGTCCCCTACAAGGGCTGGCTTGAAACGCTGTGTACTGATTTATCCTTCATTTTTTTTAGCTTGCTTCTCTTGTTTTTTTTCGATTCCTTTCGTTCAGCCTGAATGCTACGATTTCATTGCATAGGTTAACAGAGCACAGGATCATCAACATTGTAATTTTACAGTTGAACAACACTGACCTAGAGGGATGACATGGAATTTTTGACCGCACGAGTTGCAATAAAAACGGCACAAGGTTTCAGCACTTCTCCCCTGTTCTACATTTTGATCTTCTTCATTAACTAAACAAAGTGCTTCAAAATAAGCTGCCCTCTGTCTCCATGCCTTCCATGTTGACAGCAGAAATACCAAGATGAGCCTTTTCTCCGTACATGGCTTCATAAGGTGTTGCCACCCTTGAATGGAAGCGTGTCTTTCTGCCACTGAACAAAGCGCAGTCCATTTGACCATTGTGTAGTGTTGTTATCTTTCATCCAGCAAGCGAGTATTGCTTCAACATCTCTGTTTTGCTCGTTCCACGGAACCCTGTGATTGAGAATATCTTGGTAGGGCATGAACTAGCTTACATTCTGGCCACATAGCCAGAACTTCCTTGATTACCTTATTTGAAAATGCACTCCCATTGTCAGATTGAAGAATATGAGGGCCTTCATCACAGAAAATGTCAACCAGGTGAAAAGCTACCTCCTCGGCAGTCTTAGTCTGTAGGCCTGGAAGGCATATCATTGGTCAAGTGATCCTGGTAATTGAAAATGAAACGGTATTTCCCATCTGGTTGACTCTGCACATCAACTGCAGCAGTCAACCTGCAAAGACACAGCTACAAGACAAAATTATAAGTAATGCAAATACATCATACCATAATTATTATTGTCAGCAGAATTATTATTATTATTATTATTATTATTATTATTATTATTATTATTATTATTATTATTAGTAGCAGTAGTAGTAGTAGTAGTAGTAGTAGTAGTAGTAGTAGTAGTAGTAGGGTCATGCATAATTTATTACATTAAGGTTAGATTGAAGGCTAGGAAATGCCTACAATAACATAGTGAATAATATGTTTTGTTTGCTCTGTTACTAACCTGAGCTCGAGAATTCATGCTGTTCGAGACGATTGGCTTGACAACCACACACTTCCGCACACTACTTACTTTCTTTAGCTGACAGGTTCACAATACTGCAAGAACAGTTATCTGATCACGAAATGTTTGCATATTTTCTTTGGTTGCCTTACACATACTAGTTCTTCCTCCGTGGCCAATTATGCGATGAATAGCTAGGAAGTACATCAAACACATCTTCAGCATAAACGAATCGCAGCTGAGTTAATTTCCTCGGCAACTTTTGCACGGTGGTACCTCAATTGTGACCTCCAGTATTTCATATTTTTTGTAACAAACGATAATCCTGTTTAGTGTTGACAGGATTAGATTGTTTGGTTCATTCAGGCGACTAATTACTCGTTATGTATTCTTCCCGGGAAATAAACTTGAACTATTTGTAGCTTTGTTTTTTTTCCAGACTCTAGAAGTTTTGTTTGAAAAGACTTTTCTTACTTTCCATTGTGAAGCTTTTCAGTGTACAATATACTTCCAACAAATAAGTGATGAGAGGAGCACGAATATTTCCGTCCTCGGCCGAACCTAAGTAGGAACTAACTGCCTGTTCAGACAAACATACACTTGCACACACACTTCGAAACATTTGTATCTGCTTAGGATACTAATTTGAGCGTGTTTCAAGTTCAGTTTTAGTTCTTTCAATATTTTATTATACTTGTAATGTGTAATGTAAGTTTTAATGTTGAACAAAAAAACACACACATTTATTAATACTTAGACTTTTCCTAATCAATTTTAAGTTACTATTTTTATTTTGCTACAATGACCAGCAGCTATTGGGGTAACTTTTACAAATGACCAACGATACTAATAGTCATTTTGCAAAATGACTAAACTTCTGGTCATTTTCCAAAATGACTGAATTATTTGGGATTTTGTATACTTATAGATATTTGGTCATTTTCAAAATGACTGGGCAGTTTGCAAAATGACCAATTCCTCAAAATGACCTTAACATATATATCATATATATACATCTATATACATCTATATATGTATATATACATATATACATATATGTATGCATATATATAAATATATTGTATATTCATTCAAGTATCTTCTAGGCTACATTATGTTTTGTATTTAATAATGTGTATTGTGTGATATTTCATAGGGAATTCCATCTC
>NC_089781.1:27615017-27697517 GCF_040412425.1 Macrobrachium rosenbergii
ACTCACTTGCATATAACTTGAGTTTTCCCCAACTTCCGCTCAACGTGACCCAATGGACAACATTTCATTCGAGAGTATCCTTCTGAAGTGATTCCTTGGGTGCAGTTGCTCTCAGGTTCCGACTTCTTTTAGACTTGTATGGCCCAGTGGGTAACGCCCTTGCTTTCCACCTGAGAGACCTGGGTTTGATCCCGACGTGAGTCAGAAATTTATTTCTGTTCCACACGTGATTGTGTGTTGATGATTTCTATATATATATATATATATATATATATATATATATATATATATATATATATATATATGTATATATATATAATGTATGTGTGTGTGCATATACATATATGTATATATATATACATATATGTATGTATGTATGTACATATATGTGTGTGTGTTTGTGTGTTTATGTTTCTTTGTACCAATGTGTGTCGTTTGTCCAGATATCATTGACAGGTGTTACGAGGAGAAGTCCTATATGGTTGAAATCCAGAAAATCCAGAAGAGTAGCAAAGTCCACCATTGAAGTAGAAGCTTTGAGTGTGGGGGAGGCCATAGAACGATTGATATATTTCAAACATTTGTGGGAAGAGATAGTAGGAGGGAGAAAATTAGAAGCACTGGTGAAAACTAATAGTAAAACCCTAATGACTGCAATAAAATCAAGTATTGGAGTAAGTAGTAAGAGATTAAAAATTGATATTGCAGCAATAAGAGAAACAATAGAATCTGGAGAAATAAGTGAGGTGAGATGGATAAAAGGAAAGCTTCAAATAGCTGATGTATTGACCAAAGCTGGAGTTTCAGGGGAAAGTATTAGAAATTACATAGAGGGTAAAGAATTTGAGAATAATGGAGATTAGAGGGGATTAGGATAAGAAGAGGCTGGAGGGGAGGGAGAAGGAGATAAGTATGATTATATGTTAGTTTTATAAGTTAGTCAGTATTTTATTTTTATTTGCTGCATTAGTGGAATGGTATGGGCATTACAAAATGTATAAAAAGCACGTTTAATTTTGTAAGACATTTTTATAGCAAAGCATTCTTTGTGTTTAAAAAGTATCTGTTCTTGTTGTGACGTCCTAGGAAGTGACGTCATAGGACGGAGATGGCGGGAGGAAGAAAAATGTAAAAAAATGCGGGCGGGAGTGTTGAACAAATGGCGGCAAGGTAGAGAGAGCTCTCTGAAGGTTAGGTCGGTAAAGATGGGTTGTAAGTCTGTTTTGTGGTTTTTGTTGTCGAAAGCTGGATTGTATAGTGAAAGAAGAACAACGTGAACAGGTGGGTGGATAGCATAGTTGAAGCATTTTTGGATGGGTTAGGCTAGGAAAAATTTTCACTGACATTATTAGGCAAGTCACAGTAGAACCACAATGGAGAAGAGTACATTTATAGGTTCGTGTGTCTCCTGTTCTTTTTTGCCAGACCTGAATGGGTATCCGGAATAAAGAAACTGTTGATAACCTGTGACTTTACTTTGAATAAAAAATTTCTGAAAAACAATTGCCATGAGTGGTGGTCATGCTGAGATATTGCTGGGAAGGCGCAACAATCCTGCAGCCAGACCCAACATAATTAGGTAAGCCACCACCTTTGAACCACAAGAACAATATGTATACAGTATTGGTATGTGTGTTTTTCTCCTGTTCTTTATTGCCAAATTCTATGGGTATCCGGAATAAAGAAAATGGTTAATGAACTGTGGCTATGCCTTGGACCAAAAATTAATCTGGGTTGTTGGGATTTATTTATTAGGAGCTACGCCATGTCGTCACCTGTCAGTTTCTTTTGTAAGTTCTTTTGAGGACAAACAGTGGTTATGCTATCAATAAACAGGTTTTGACATAGGAAAATCCTAATTTTGGTAGCTGCTGCGAGTCCTCAAACCCGCCCACTTTCCCTGATGAAAAGGCATGGGACTAGGGTGAACATTTATCTTGCACAGATGTGGCATGAAATGAAGACGATGCCAGCTTATGCTGCTGTCACATCTGTGCGAGTAAGACGTAGAGCCTAGGTAATTGTTGTAGGACAGGAGATAGAGCCTTCCTGTCCTGACCTGACCTGAGTCCTGTATATTCTATCACTGTGCCAACAAGCACTATTCTGGCTGAGATCAACTATGAGAGAATTCTTTGTAATTGGTTGGTCAGTATTATGGAACCCAGGAGGGACCATGAGACTGTAACTCCTTTAAGGACTCATAGCAGCTACCAAAAATATGTTTTTCCTACGTCAAAACCTGTTTTTTTTCTTTTGTTTTAAAGGGGTACTATACAGTATTTTAGAAATAAAAAAATTCATATTTTGTAAATGACCTTAACCAAAAAAATCTGTGGTGTCCTTTAGGTATGTATGAGGACCTTTTATGGTATGCAGTATATATTTCATGGACTCGAAACAATTGGCATAGAAGTCGGATTTTGCAAATTTCATAAAAATTGCTACTGTATTAAAAAAGTCTATGGTGTCACAAACCCAAGGGTCACAACTCAAATTTCGTGGTTTAAACGAGCACTATACATTATGCAAATACGTAGTAAAAATATAATTTTCATGATTATACCCTTAACAAAAAGGAAGGGTGGATGTAGAGCCCTAGTGTTCATCTCTGGATGATGATTTTACTGCTGACATACTTATTGTCCTGCTCTTTATTGGGAAAAAACAGAATTCCTGGGACTTTACATAGAATACACAGTAGTTTGTTATGGTGAACTACACTCTGTCACAAGGTCCTATCAGCCTGTGCAGCCTTATGCCAGGTTATATAGGCGGTTACAAGAGTTGGCCCTTCCCACCAATTAACCACCTTGTTACTAAGCTTTGATGAATATTCCCAGCTTGTGCTGGGAATACTCCTATATAAAAGGCTCTGGTTTGTATATCTAATAAGTTTACAAATTATCTTTAATTTTTGGTTACAGTATTTGCATTATGTCATGAATTATTAATACCTGTAGTTGTGGAGTTTTTCTTGCACACTGGGCTTAATTTTACCTTTTTTTCAGCAATAATAATAATAATAATGAAGTTCGTGATGATAATTCACTGCAAAATGTACGACCATTGAGAAAGAACAGAGGCATTCCTCGAGAACGTTTTGTCTCTTACAACTCTTTCCCTTCTGTTCAGGGTAAGACTTGAAATTTTATTGACTACATTGTTTTTACTTATTCATATTTGGTACTTCAAGGTACCATACACGAGTGCATCATCATCATTTATCATTTCATATCATATTTTCCAGTGATAGAATTTTACAATAAAGGAATTCTTTCCACTGTCTTTATCTTGTGCACTTTGTATTTGCATTCCTGTCTGGTGTAGGTCTTCATTTATGACCTTTCTCCACGATTTTCCAAGTCTTCCTAGTGACTTTTCGTTCTTCCATTTCTACTGCTTTTCTAATTGCTCCAAGCCCCTTTTCATCCCAGGTCCAAACCATCTTAAATCTTATTTTCCAGCTTCTGAATATAAATTTTCCAGCAACTATCTGTCTTATGATCATCCCAGTGCACTCCAGTTTAATACAGTTTAATATTCACTAATGTTCACAATCTCCCCCTTTTTCTTTGTAAATGCACATGCCTGTGTAGTTTGGAGTAGTACAGGACTTATACATGCTCCACTGTATTGTTTACTGATTAGATTTCTCATTATTTAAGGAAATTATTTTTACAGTACAAACCTATTACTTTTACATAACCTACTTGTGTATCTGAGTGAATTCCCAGACACTGTACTTAGTTACTAGATGAAGAAGACTTCCCACTTGCTATAGTGTTTGTGCAAACACATATGGCAGACTCATTTATTTATGGTTTCTAGGACAGCTGCAAAGAAATGGGGGTTTGGAGGCGAGGATCAATTTAAAATAAATTGCTTTAACAAGAAATAATGATTTTTATGGTAAAATAAATTTTTTAGGTGCTTATCTTCTATCATTTGCTTTATCTGCGACTACTTGGTGCGGGTTTCGACAAGTGTTAATATTGAAACGATTGCTGACAAATGCTCCTCACTCTTTGGAGGGTGGGGTACAAAAACGACTGCTTTGGTTGTCATTCTTCTTTCTTAATCTCTTAGAGGGGAGGAGGGAGGGACCTCAGTGATAGAGGCCAAGTACCTAAAAAATTGATTTTATATAATTATCTTACCCAGGAATTACATAGCTATTAGTTTCTTTTAACCAGCAGCTTAAAATTTTGAAATTGTTGGTCACGGTAGTTTGTTTTGGTTATGGTGACCTGCCCCGCCCACTTTTGGGGAAAGAAGAGGTACAACATAGGAATGTAGTGAATGGGATTTAAAGAAGTGGAAGACTTAGATTGACATCTTAAGAAACTAGCTAGAGATAGAAAGAGGAAAGCTACTGTTAGAGAATCTAGTAAAGCCTTAGCTAGTCAGGATGCAATTGCACCTGTAATTTCTTCCAATTCTGTTCCATCTCCTCCACCTGTGCAATCCTCTCCTTTACCCAGCTCTCACGTTTCCGATCCCAACACCATTGTCAGTCTGGAGTCGAAAATTGACGCTTTGAATTATTTGTGCAATAAATTGCTAAATTAGTATCATCTGTGAGACAGAGTGCCCTGTGGCGCCCAGGGCTAGTGCAGTGGTAGTGGAGGAGGTGGCTGTTAAGCCCGGCAATTCTCTTAGGCCAAGGTCCCTGGCATACTCCCCAGCACCTGAGAGAAGTCAAACTGGTAGCCTAAGGGAGGTCGGTGGGGTCTGCCCCCGAGCAGTCGCCCCCTCGGTTCAGTCTCTTGATGAATCCCAGACTGCAATCAAAGGCCGCTGGAAAGGCCTTCAAGTGAGTGTCACTATATGTCCTCCAGCTCTGAGGATTTTAGTACCAGGCGCTCAAGGTGCTATGCAGACAAGTCACTCCCACTGAAAAGGCGTGCAGTGGACTTCTGTGCCTTGTAAGAAGGGCAAGGATTCAGTGCGCCCCTCTTGCAGTCACTGGGATAGCCCGGAGCAATTCTCTTTTGCTACATCAGACGATGATTGTAAATTGGTGCCGAAGCGCCTTGTGGTGCGTAGACATTCTTCTTTGCATAAGGGAACCCCTTCATCAGGAGTTACTCACCCAGCACCATCACCTCTACAATCAGCAGCTGAGCAGCCAGCAACTAGGGTTGAAGCGCCCAAGCTCCCACTTACAGAAGAGCGCCCATTGGCGCCCACTTGCCATCAAGTTTCGTCATTGGCTCCCCTCTCTACATTGCTCCCTGAGCGCCCCGTTGGCACCCGCTCCTCCACCGCCTCGTTGTAGTGTCGTCTCAGAGAGTGTTCCTCCTTCGGTTGACCCGATCCAGAGCAAACCAGATAGCATTCTAAGTTTGCTTCAGAAAGCTCCTCCTACAGCTCAGACGACAGCGGACTTATTGCTTTCTCCAGTTTCTTCTTCTGAAGAGGTCATTCCAGATCAAGATGTTCCTTTGTTGGCGTGCTCTGTGTTATTGAGGTTCCTGCTAGCTACCTTCCCAAGCTTCTTTTCGTCAGCTACTCCCTCCTCTCCTGCTTCGACTTTCTTTATGGAAGCTCCCTCAGCTAGTTCTTCGAGGTTACCGAAACTGGTTGTCTCCTCCTCAGCCAAGAAGGCACTGAACAAAGTAGAAGGATGGTTCTCTGAGAAGAGGGAGCAAGGTAAAGCAGTTTTTTGTTTCCTGCCTTCCAAGTTGTCTAGGTCGAGTTACAGTAAACCCTCCGCATTTGCGGTCTAACAATTCGCGGACTCACCTATTCGAGGATTTCTCTGTGGAACATATACGCATTATTCGCTGAAAATTCGCCCATTCACAGTATTTTTCACTGAGAAATACAGTAAACCCCCCATATTCGCGGGGGAGCGGTAAAATCTGCAAATGCTTAAAACCCCTAAAAAAACACAGAACTGCCTATTTTGATAGTTTAAACACAAGAAAAACCCTCTAAAAATGCTTATACCAGACTATTTTGATAGTTTTATCACAAAAAGTGCATTTAGTCATGAAAATTATATGAAATTACTGTAATTAGTGAATATTTTTCAGTGAAAAATACTGCAAATGGGCGAATTTTCCGCGAATAATGGGTAGATACATTCCACAGAGAAATCCGCGAATACTTGAGTCCGCGAATCATGAGAACACGAATTTGGGGGTTTACTGTATTCACTAATTACTGTATTTTCATCTCATTTTCATGACTAAATGCACTTTTTGTGATAAAACTATTAAAATACTCAGGTAGTGATCGAGTTAAGATAATTCATCTTACAATAATTTGATTTTGCAATGGGGTAAGCAATTAATACCGATATGACAATATTTATAAAATATTTTTTAATTTTGCGCTGGCGCAGGCAGCACTGTACAATCAGGCAGCAAGAGAGACCAAATTACAATAGACCAACTTCTTTTCCCCCATCTCTTTATCCCATCTTCTAGTTAAAAAAGTATAAGAGAATGATAGAAGTATTGTTAGTAATGTTATACGCTTGCATAAATGCTTACAGCCATAAACAACTGACCGAGAAACTGTTGTTTTGCTTATCACCGAATCGGATAACAACAGCCATTTTGCTTGTATTTCAACCATCATATGGTAATACACAATTACCGTAGTTATAGCACAAATGACATTAAGTAGAATAGGACTGATATATTTTTACATTACTGTATACCCTTATTCGGTATGGATAAAAGATTGGCAAGGAAATATAGAGCTAAAGTTAAGCTGCACATTGTAGCTGAAGCTGAGAAAACAATGTTCAAGCTGCTAATGACTATAAATTATCATGCATCAGCAAAAACTCGACCGTAAATGAAATTGGAGAGAAAGTATTGTAATCAAAACTACTGGGCATGAAAGAACACATTACTGCTATTTTTACGCTGATAAATGATAAATACGTAAAGCTCGTATTATGATGGAATTAAGTGAAAATAGTGAATGGAATCTTGATTTTTTTACACAAAACAAATGCCCCCAAATGGCCAGCGTCATCTATTAACAAAAAAAATAGCTAAATTAATTTCACGACGAGACATACTTAAGTTATATTATGACTTAAGAACACTTTTTATAAAGCAAGATAACCTTGTCCCATATAAATAAAGTATCTAGAGATTCATTTACACTAACTAGAAGTAAGAAAAGCACTCTGAACCGAGTTAAATATGGCGAAGTAAACACCGCATAAATGATTTCCAAACCAAAACGTTGATCGCTATGATCACAGTTTATAATACAAAAGAAATATAAGAATATATACAATATTATTGGATAGAGTAAATTAAGGCATAACATTTTAAAAGATCAATGGAAAAGATGCGTATTCGTTATGTTGATGTTTGTATAATATATGATATGAGAATATAGAGTACAGTGAAATGTAGGCTAGGCTACTGTATATATATATACAATATACCAAGTGTGGATCTGTGTCAAAACAATCCTGCAGCCAAGGTTCAAAAAGGAAAAATCCCACATTACAGTACAGGGCACAAATACCACTATGACTACAAAGTACTGTATGAATAATACAGGCAAAAATAATAGCTCCACACTGAGCAAAAGATTAAGAATTCAATTTTGCCTGGCTACTGTATTATTGGTTAAATATACAGTAGCCAGGCAAAATTGAATTCTTAATTAACCCAAAAGTAAATGCTAGCACTAAACACTTAAAAGAAATACTTATCTCAGGAATAAGTTAAAGAAAACACTAGTAAAGAGGTGCCAAAATGTTAACATCTAATGGCTGGCTGCAGAATCCCTACAGCAAAATAAAACAATAAAATGAATGAACAACACTAATTGTTCATGTCATTCATATGTAACATCCTTAAGAATATTGCTAAAGTGAATATACACATTTAAATAATATGCAGTGACACAGCACACAAACAACTCTAAGTTTTGAATCACAGATCTGAAGGAGTCACCCAAAGAAATGAGAAGTGTTGCTGTATGGGATGATTGAGTATTAGCTGGGCATGCATGGTAAGACTTTTTCTTTCAAACTAGTGTGCAATGGTACATTTCACATGGAGTAGGGCTAATTATAATAAATGGGTTTCATTAAAGAAAAACTAATTAGCCACCTATCTTGCAAACATCAGTGTGATCAAAATGTGCCATAACTACTGTTATGCTGGCGTATAAGGTGACTCGCTCACCATTGTGAAAAGATACTTTTGTATTCCCTTAGGAAACATATACAGTAAACGTCACAACAAATGCTCAGTGCCTGTGACGTCACTATCGGCAGAGTAATACCCGTTGTAAGTAGATCCGCATGAATGTATTCGTTTAAAATTGACGTGAACCCTGATATTGAGGATAACTGGGGAACTATCAATATCACAAAACCCTTTACAGGCGGTAGGGGTTCCGTTCTGATTTTTAAATCGTCGAAAATCATCAAAAATCATAAGAAAACACTTTTAATGCTCTGGGTGCAAAAACGATGTAAACTGCATTATTATTGAGTTTTACATCAAAAGAACCTTCAAATTATGATTATTCTGCCATTTTGGGGCCATATTTCTTCCGTCGGAAACAACCAGCGTTAATTTCTGAAATATATTTGAAAAGCGTCAAACCTCGAACGTGGCTCGTAAACCGGGACTGCCTGTAGTTTGATTTTTAAATACTACCAAGGAAACATTGGTCTTTAGTAAACAACCAGGTTCAAAAGTCAAACATGGCTGGGAACTATGAGCACGAGTATGTTTCATTAACAACAAAGTTAGACTACCTCGATTTACCATTTCGGTAACTTTAAATTATCTATCAATGTTAAAAAGGCATTGTATAATATATATCCATAACAAAATTGTTTAATATTATTGCCTTATAATAATGGCACTCTGAATAAAGCTAGTAACAAGTGAGAGCTCGCTCATCCTAATGCCTAATTATAGTAATTACTGCAATTACAGTTGTTCTGTTTAGAGTATCGATAGTTTTGTCACTAGTGATTCACTTGAATTACTTACAGCTTTTACTGTTATTACAGTTGTTTTGTTTACAGTGTCAACAGCTGTGATGGCAGTTAACTATTAACACAACTATCGACACTTCAGGTGTTAGCCTATCATTAAAAATCTCTGCAGGATTAAGGTTTGCTTTTTATACTTGGTGTATAAGATGACCCCCCCCATTTTGGGGTAGATTTTTAAGGTTAAAAGGTTGCCTTATATGGTAATTGGAATGTAACAAAAGCAAACTTAACATCAAACTTGAAACATTACAAGCTTTTCTCCAAAACCACATCAAACAGTAGGGAAACAGTCTGTAGAAAATCAGGAGTTTTACTATTGTTAATTGGTTGTATTCACCATCATATCAGGGGGCTGATGGAAAAGTTGTTAATCACTTTAGTGCATAAGCAAAAACACACATATACAAGGAATGGAAATTGAAATGAAATGAGTAAAGAGAATTATCAAAAGGAGAAAACTAATACTGTGGCATGAGTCTGGAAATGTTAGTAGTGAAGTGAAAGGCTGATATATGAATACTGACAATTCTGGCTTTTTGAGACAATAGGATCCACCCATGCATGTACAGCACTACAAGCTGATTGTCATGAAGATGGACTAAAGCATTTAGGAAAATCTTATGTGCATGGAATGGGATAGTTACAGTACAGTATAAAGAATATGTTTTGTTTTCCTGAATCAAATGTTTTGTCTTTGCATATAGAAGCACGTTTTATTTCATTACAACTTTATTATTACTGTATTATTATTATTATTATTATTATTATTATTATTATTATTATTATTATTCAGAAGATGAATCCTATTCATACTGAACAAGCCTACATGGGCCTTTGACTTGAGATCCAAGCTTCCAAAGAATATGGTTCTCATTGGGAAGTAAGAGAAGGTGAAGGCAAATACAGAAAGAAGAGATCTCACTTTTAAAATGCAAGGAAAATAGCATTACGGTATCAATACATCGCATCTTTGCTTGAACTTTTGAAGTTCCAATTACATGACATCCTGAGGGAGACTGTTCCACAGTCCAATGGTGTGAGAAATAAAGGACCTCTGGAACTGAGAAGTTCGACAGTGAGGCATACTTACTGCATATTGGTGCTGCTGTTCAGCAGTCACTTGAATGGATTTTGTTTGGGAAATTTGTAGGATTTATGAGTTTTGTTTTTGAGAAAGTTCCTTGAATAAGTAGTTTGTGCACAAAATATCTGCAGAAAACGTAGGTAGTATTGAGTGATATAACAAAACATCTTTTCTTATATTTCAGCGAAACAATACCCTTGTAAATTCTGTGGCCTCAACTTGAGTACAAAGGAAAGTAGTAAACGGCACATACTCTCAAAACATGTAAAAGAACGACATCATTTGTGCAATGTTTGTGGCAAGACTTTTGTATTCAAGTTGTAAGTATTATATAGTTTATAGAACAGTTATCTTTTGATTAATGTTGAGTTTTATATAATTGACTTACCAAGTAATTACATAGCTATGAGCTTCCAACCTACGGCAGCCTAAAACCGGTGTAGGTACATACCCCACCCATGATTGGGAACTGTGAGGAACAACTAGGCAGAAAGCTTCGTTTCATTTTCTGCTAGCTCCCAAGTAACATCTGTGGTTTTTTGGCAGCCTACTTCATCATTTTTTGGATACTTTTCCAGAGTCTTGGTGAAGTACTCTGTTTTCATACTAGTACACAAAGATTAGTTATCCTTGATTGACTTATTTAGTTAAACTTGGAATGTCTTATTCTAACTCTATGAGTGTTAGGTTTTGCATTGAAGGTGCAAGACTAGGTTAACAAAGTCTTGCTATGACTCACGCAAAGTGTGTAAAGTGTAGAGGGCAAATTTTTGATGGGGAAACTACTTGTTAGAATGTAGAGATTGGGATTATAAACAATGGAAAGTTTTTAGGTCTCATCAAGACAAAATGGATAAAGACAGGAAGAGAAAGGCAGCTATTAGGGCCAGAAATAAAGCCAGCTTAGATCCTGTAGAGGTAGCAGATCTTGTAGAAGATTTTTCTGTCTCTTCTCCTAAGATTCCTGTATCATCTTTATTCTTAGCCCATCTACTTCTATTCCAAGTACTCCTGTTCCAGGTTCCCATGCTCCCGATCATGACACCATTGCCAGCCTCGAATAAAAGTTTGACAGAAAGTTCAAATTTTTAGTTATGCAATGTGTTAGTGCAGTACAAAGTGCTGAGGAGGTGGCTGCCATTCCCACTGGTGCTCCTAGACAAAAGTCTGTGTCCCACTCCCCTGCACTGGGGAGAAGACATACTGGAGGTCCAAGGGAAGCCAGGGGATTTGCCCATGGACAGTCTTCCCCTCTGACGAGCCTGTGCCTGGTACCAGGCTATGACAGAGTGCCACTGGAAAGGCATCTCTTTCAGTGTTTGAGGAGGTGGCTGCCCGTCCTGCTGGTGCTCCTAGACTAAGGTCCCTGTCCTGCTCCCTGCACCAGGGAGAAGACATACCAGAGGTCCAAGGGAAGCCAGGGGAATTTGCCCACGGACAGCTGCCCCCTCAGTCAAGCCTATTGTCTGGTCCCAGGCTTCTACAGAGCACCACTGGAAAGGCGTCTCTTTCAGTGCTCACCACGTGTTGTCTGATTCGGAGGGCTCTTTGCCAGATGCAAGGCGTCACCTTTGAAGAGACTCTCCACTGCAACGGACAGCTCCCTTCCTCCTGTTAAAAAATACAAGGAGACTAGTGTTAGGCCTCAGCCCTCCTGCATTTTTGCGGTGCCTCCTTCCACTTCTTCTGCAAGTCCGACTCCACTGGCCTGGGACAATCACATTTGGAAGAATCTCTTAGTCGACCTATTTCATCAAGATCCCGTCTTGCCTGGAACATCCTTCGTCTCCCAAACATGCCATGATGGCTCCCATTAGACAGTCTCGTTTGACTGAGCGCTCAACACTGACATTGGGCATCGGTCGACACAGCATGCTGATTCGGCGCCAGTTGCAACTCAGGCGCATTCTTCGACCCAAGAGGACTGTTTGCTTGCTCCTATTAAATGACAATTAGATGACCTAATGTCATTCTTGAAAAAGAACCCAACTGTCGCCAAGTCGAAAGACACGTCTTTGTCTCCAGTTTCTTCTGATGAAGACGTAGGACAGGATTCTTCCCCTTCGTCATTCTGCTCCTCCTTATTAAGATGTTTTCTTGACAGTTTCCCGGATTTCTTAACTCTGGCTGTACTGTTATCTCCTGCTTCGACTTTCCTGGTGAGGAAACTTCCCTCAGACAATGCGAACCTGCTGAAGTTAGTACTGTCCTCCTTGGCAAAGAAGGTGTTTCGAGAAATAGATGTCTGGCTGGCCTCAGAGAGGGATCAAGGCAAAGCAACGTTTGCTTTTCCACCCTGCAAAGTGGTCAAGAGAGGCTACCATTTTTATGAAACCAGAGAAGCTCCTTCTCTGGGAGTTTCTTCCTCCTTCCAGGGGTACTTCTCTGTCCTAGCAGATGCGAAATGTCGGTCGGCCTTTTCCGTGGTGAAAGCAATGTTCTCCCCCCTGAGCCAGACCATCTGACCAGGAACTTATTCAAAATTTTAGAGGTGAATAGCTTCCTCAACTGGACTATTGGTGCATTAGCCAAGAAAATTGAGGATTGTCCTTCACTAGTGGAGGATTTCACGACAAACCATTTGGAAGTACTGTTCTGTGCCGATAAAGCAGTAAGGGACAGTTCAGCAGAACTCGCCTTTCTCTTTTCGATGTATGTGCTGAAAGACAGAGATTTATGGTGTTCATTTGCCACCAAAGGGGTGACCACTATTCAGAAATCGGCTCTGTTGTTCTATCCTATAAATAAAGCTCATTTATTCCCTCAAGACTTAGTGCAAGAGATCTGACATTGCTTCAGAAGAAGTCTACAAATGATCTGCTGGCACAGTCTACCAAATGTCTCAGAGACTCCCTGACTGTGACTTCGAAGCCATTCTCTCTCTTCCAATCCCAGCCCTTTTGTGGGGGAAGACAGAAGATCCAACCCAGACCTCGCTCAAATCTGTGACCTCCCGGAAGATCGATTAAGAAGTCGACCTTCAAGCCAGCAACCAAAAAGTGAAGTTCTAGTCCTTCGCGCTTCAGTAGGAGCCAGACTGGGCCTCTTTTGGAGAGAATGGAGTCAAAGAGGTGCGGAACCTTGGGTTGTCAAGGTATTGAAAGAAGCTTATGCTGTTCCTTTCAAGGAGAACCCTACTTTGGCCAAATCCCCAATCGTATTACCAGCGTATTCAGCGAACTCCAAGAAATTTGTGCCCTTTCGCGAGAAGTAGAATCCCTTCTGTGCAAGGGGACGGTGGAGTTGGTTAAGGATCAAGAGTTGGGAGGGTTTTACAACAGACTCTTCATAGTCCCCAGAGCATTGGGGGCTGGGGGCGCATCTAAACGTCGGTGTCCTAAATCAGTTTGTTGTAAAAACGAAATATCATATGGAGACAAATCAGTCAGTCAAGTTGGCCATCCATCAGGGGGACTGGATGGTCACCCTCAAAATGCAAGATGTTTACTTTCACGTCCCAATTCATCGGGATTCCAGAAAGTGTCTATGATTTGTGTTCCAAGGGAAGTTCTCCAATTTCGGGCCCTGTGCTTCAGCCTGTCCATGGCCCCACAAGTATTCACTTGGATCCATGCCCCTCTTTCCAAATGGCTCCACCTTCTCTGGATAAACATCTCCTGCTACCTGGACAACTGGCTTCTCAGATCTCCATTGAGAGAGAAATGCGCAGAGGACTTAACAAAAACACTTTGCCTAACAAGGGAGTTCGGCATTCGGATAAACATCCAGAAGTCACAGACGACTCCAACTCAACAGATTCTATATTTGAGAATGACTAGACTCTCTGACTTTCTGGGGTTTTCTCTCCCCCAGAAGAGTCACCTCTTGCCTTCGATCTGTCAGAGAGTTTCTTTTCCTCTTCAGTCATGCTCAGCGGCTCAATGGATGTGCCTCTTAGGAACGTTAGCCACAGTCGAGAAGTTTGTGAAACTGGGCAGATTTCACATGAGACTGCTCCAATTCTATCTAAGAGCGAACTGGAGCAGGAAAACTCAGGAGGGCTCCTTCACTTTCCGATAACATCGGAAATCAAACAGGATCTTCAATGGTGGTCATACGAAGACAGACCTGGTGAAGGGAAGTCCCTCCTTCCAGCAAGCCCCGACCTAGATTTTTACTCTGAAGCATCAGATTCAGGCTGGGAGCTCATTTAGGGAATCATGAAGTGTCGGGAACATGGTCGAAAGTTTTGAGGAGTTCCTATATCAACATAAAGGAACTGAAGGCCATTCATCTGGGTCTCCAGTCATTCTCGACCCTGGTGCGTGGCAAGACAGTAACAATTCACACAGACAATACGACAGCACTTTCGTACATCAGAAAGCAATGGGGACCCACTTGTTCTCTCTTTATGAGGTAACGTGGGAACTTCTGTTCCTGGGCACATCAGAACCAGGTTTTGTTACTGATGCAGTCCATCCAAGGGGAAGTGAATGTTCTGGCAGACGGTCAGAGTCGCCTCATACAAGTCCTTCCAACGGAATGGACCCTGGATCCTTTGGTTTGCAACAACCTATGGAGGTTGTGGGGCACACCATCCATAGACCTGTTTGGGACTTCAAAGAACCACAGACTTCCTCGCTTCTGTTCCCAATCCCAGATCTTCTAGCTTGGAAGACAGATGTGATGTTCCTAGACTGGACAGGCCTCGATGTCTATGCCTTTCCTCTCTTCAGCATGATAAGGGAAGTAATATAAGCAAATTAATGTCTCGCCAAAAGTCTCGATGACTCTAGTTGCCCCCTTTTGGCCGAGGAAAGAATGGTTTCCTGATTTGATATGACTGCTAGTAGACTTCCCGAGGCTCCTGCCACAAAAGCAGTCACTGCTCAAACAGCCCCACTTCCTCAGATTCCATTAAGGGTTGTCCGCTCTGGCCCTGCCCTGACAGTCTACAGACTGTCAAGCGTCTCATCAGAGCGATAGTGTTTTTGAAGTGAGTGGCAAAAGCTAATTTGAATGCAGATGGCCTTCTTCTAACAAGCACTACCAATCAAAGTGGGCAGTCTTCCGGGGATGGTGCAGATGCCATAACGTCTCTTCTTCTGAGACCTCTGTCAGCCAAGTAGCTGATTTCTTACTATATCTAAAGACATCCAAGAAACTCTCCACCTCGACTTCTCAAAGAATACAGATCTATGCTTAGTTCTGTTTTTAAGCATAGAGGCTTGGATCTGTCCTCTAATCAGGACCTATCTGACCTCATTAAAGCTTTTGATTCCATCAAGCAACCAAAATCAAATGCAGTCTCTTGGAATCTAGACGTTGTTCTGAAATGGATTTCAGCCCCCCTCCTTACAAACGTCTTTGCTCTGCCTCTCTGAAGGACCTAACCAAGAACTCTCTCTTTTTGGTAGTATTGGCTACGGCCAAACGTGTTAGTGAAATCCAAGCGATTGACAAGAGAACTGGATTTTTGAAAGGGAACAGAGTTTGCTCCCTTTTGATTGGATTCCTTGCCAAGAACGAGGACCCTTCCAACCTGTGGCCCTGTTCATTCTCTATCAAGAATTTAATGGACATTCTTGGACCAGAGGAAGAGGAGAGACTTCCATGTCCAGCAAAAGCCCATGAAATTAGAGCTATCGCAACCTCTCCTGCTTTCAGACATAACATGTCTCTTTTCGAGTGTCCTGCAATCTACCCTCTGGAGGTACAAGTCCGTGTTCGCTACACACTTTATCTGTGGCTGGCATGGTGTTGGGAGAGGAAACATAGGGAATCTGCTGTCCCTCTGCTTTCTTCACCTTGAATTAAGGTGTCGAGTTATGGGAAGCCTGGGGACATGCTGTGTCTGGAGTGCCCGCCAGTTTTTTATCAGTATGGGTGATGGTTTGTAAATACAGTGTAGGCATTAGTGTTGTGGTCCTATTCTGGTCTGTGCCCAGGGCAAGAGCATCTTTTGTAACTTTGCAAGTCAAGGGTGTACTTCCTTCTCTGCAAAGTTCCTGCAGGAGCGACTTGGCTATACAGCCACGCTCGCTGCAAGATGAGGAGTGCCAACCAGAGGCAGTACCTAGCTGCAGCGCTCCCTTGCCAGGTAAGGAACAACAAGCATTGTATCAGTGCTTGTAACTTTTCCATGTCAAATTCATTATCTTATTTAATGGTTTGGTATAGAGTATGTCCAAAGATTCCACCTCCTTCCAATATGGAATCAGCTATGTAATTACTTGGGAAGTCACTTATATGAAAATGACATTTTTATGATAAAATGTTTAAGTTTTACATATATTTACCAAGTAATCACATGATCGGAGCCCGCCCTCCTCCCCTCTCTTTGACATAAGGGTGCAAACGAATTGAAGCTTTCTGCCTAGTTGTTCCTCACAGTCCCCGACAGTGGGCAGGGCATGTACCTACACCAGAACAGGTGCTAGTGCTACCGTGAATTTTGAATTTTTAGGCTGCCGTAGGTAGGAAGCTCATAGCCATGTAATTACTTGGTAAGTACAGTATATATAAAACTTTATTTTATCATAAAATTGTAATTTTTGTTGATTCTCCTCTTACTCTCTGTCTAAATTTCCATCTGGTTTAAATTCTCATCCTGACATATCTTGGTTTCCCTACTTCCTTACTTGAGTCAAGTAAAGTAAGTATACAGTATATGTATTATACAGTAACAGGATAGCTAAATGAAGAATTAGGGAAAGTAAACAATTTTAATATGTCAAACCAACGAGAACATAAAATTTAACAGGAACAAAATCTTATAATCACTAAAACATACAAGTCACTGGCAATGCATTCCTACCTGGACTTTGGACCAGGTTGTAGTTTAGAACAAATTTTAACTTGTGCAGAACCATCACTACTTCCTTCAGTGCATGTAGTTTACAAGTTGTTATACTGAAATTATAGTAGGACACGATAAAAATATTTCTGAACGTCAGCCTAATTCTGGGTTTTCTGAACATGCATTGCCTGTAACTTATAAGTTTAGTATTTATAATTTTTTGTTCCTGGTAATTATGTTTTTATAATTTTTTTTATCTTCAGTTTACCTCTTATTAAAGATATTTACCTTGCATACTTAATTTTTCATTTAGCCATCCTTTTTCTGTATAATATTACTTAACTTGGACTTCTCAAAAATCTTTCACTGGTCTGTTCCTTCTTAACATATATCATGAGCATCTCTTGCAAAACCATGCCTTATCTTGTAGAGTAATATAGATTTGTAGTAGATGAATAATAATGTGTATATAATTATACAGTAGTTTTATTCTGAAAATTTTTTTGTATTGTATATCTTTTCAATGAATCTCAAGAGAGAAAATGTTCTATATCACTGTGATACAGTATATTGTGTGTTTAATGAAGATTAGCCAAGATTATGAATAATTAAAAGTAGTAATTCATGTCAATCTTGTGTTTCCAGTTCACTAAATGCTCATAGTGCAATTCATGAGGATACACCAAGGCATGTCTGTGTTTGTGGTGTTAGTTTCAAGTTAAGAACATCATACATGAGTCATGTTAGAAGAATTCACCAAGCAGCTTCTGAGATAAAGTTCAGCTGTGAACTTTGTTTCAAGTCATTCAGAGGTAATGTTTGTTTCCTTTAATTTTCAAGGTCCTTTCTGTGGGGTACTGTGTATGTTTTTACTCTCAAGACTAAAGTGTCAGGCTATTTGTGACCAAATGATTTTTGTACTTGGCTTCTTATCATTATTCTGTATCCAAGACATGTAATTTGTAATGGAAAGCAGCCACAATTCTATTTAAGGACCTCTGTAAAGCCATGGCTTTGTGGACTGTAGGGACGAAAGAAAAAGGGAAAAGAGGTAATGTAAAAAGCTAAAAATTGGCTGTAGCTAGGGGCCAAAGGGATGTTGCTAACAACCATTTAGTAATGCCAACAGCGCACCATTTGGGGTGCACTGCAGGTACTGAGGAGCAGTCCAAAATTCTGAAGAAATAAGTGGCGACGGTCAGAAAATATTGTTGGTTAAAAATTCTGTGCTCAGGCAAGCTTGGTAATTTAATGTATTACCATGATGAATAAAAAAATAGAGAGATAGTGACAAGAGAGGAACCAAGAAAGAGAATTACTACTTGGAATTGCATAATTATTACACTAAAATAAAATTCTATATTTTAATTTTTTTATCATTATTATTAGTGTTATGTACATTGTTTCCTCTGGGAGGTTAAACTTCAAATGGTTTCCATCAGCTCTCTTTTGTCTTGTGCACCCACTGCCCAAATTCCCATCTGGTCCAGGTCTTTATATCTTTGCCCTTTCCCAGTAATTTTTTAGGCCTTCCTACTGGTTTTTGTACTGCAAATCCTTTATTTATTGCTATTCTGATTGACTGGCTCCTCTTCCTGAAGATGCTATTGCATCAGACCCCTTCATCTTGCTGTTTTGTGTTGTCTCAGTCTAGCCTTGTTGAGATTTGGTAACAAGTGAATGTAGATTCTCCAGGAATTTGTCTTTTTTATCTTGTTATGATTGCATCAACTGGTTTTCTTTCTGTGACCGCACCATCCATTAACACTGTGGTGTTCATAATTTTACCGTAAATGTTACAGGTACAACCTCCAGCAGCTTTTTGGATTTCATAAAATTCAAGACCAAGACCAGTTATTGGTTTTTTCTTGAAATTTCAGATTATTAGCTTAGTAGTCATGTTACATTATTCAGAACAACAAAACTAATAAAATATTATTGTGTTCTCAAATAATTTTGGCTCCGAACACCTAGTGATAATCTGTAAAAAATTATTCCAGGTGCCTAGTAACAGTGTGTCCTATAACCATATACAGTAGGTAATTGTAATAACCACAATGTCCTCTTAACTTCTCAAATTCTTCACACTTTTTTGGACATGCTTGTCACCACAAAGCCTTAGATTCAAATGCAAGAATATGAAGTAGTAATTTTGATATCCAAAGCAGAATTCAAACCCACATCCAGTGTATCAGAACTAGGTCAAGTTTCTGACCTGACCATGAGAGGTCAGCAATGTGGGGAGTCGTTCCAGTACTCTGGATTGGTATTAAAAGTTTTCGGTTTGGTGGCGCTTGCTACACTTCAGAAATACAGTAGCTCCTATTTCCTGCAGCAGTTGTAATTTGGTCTCATTTTCTATTTCATTCTTTAATGTCAAGATCATTCTTTAAGTACGTACAATATTGTACAGTGAAATATCAAAGAACCAGAGGTTGGGGGTTTGGATGCAGTGGCAGGGTCTTTGCAGTTTGTAACAGGCTAGGCTGTTGCCTTCTAGTCTAAGATTTAATCGGATTATGTACAGCATTATTTTGTCTTGGTTACCTCCCAACAAATTTGTAATATAAATTGAATCCAAAAGTAATGCACTAGTTTTGATTAAAAATTGATTTAAAGAAATTGTTTTGAAGAGAAAAGAGAAATTATGACAAACCCATAAGAATAAACAACATCATTGCTTTTCTATCTCCAAATGATTTGAAGTTTATTAATACTGTAATAATAAAATGAATATGTAGGTAATACAGTAGATTTTCATTCAGAAATAGTTGAGAGAGAGAGAGAGAGAGAGAGAGAGAGAGAGAGAGAGAGAGAGAGAGAGAGAGAGAGAGAGAGAGAGAGAGAGATCCCCCGTCAGGAACCTATATTTTATAGAATTCTGTGCTTCTCATTCACATTTTATTTTAACTGGCACTATGGTAGTTTTAGTCACAATTGTTTATTAATTATTTTCACATATTATTAAAGATTTTTTAACATATTTTACTATAATTATAGTCACTCCTGACTTATGAATGAGTTATGTTCTGGATGTCCGTTCGTATCTTGAATTGCTCGTAAATTGGTTTTTAATATAGTAGTGCTTAATTTTTGCTGATGTTGATTTTCCTGAGTTAACTCGGGAGTCATAAATTATACTATTTTCACTGTATTTTTAAATTATGCAGTACAGTATATTATAAAGAATTCCTTTGGATATTAGAAAGGTAAAAACTAGAAAATAAAATTTATGAACTTGGAGAGAATTTTGCAGGAGCAGCGTCTGACATTGGAAGTTCACGAAGCAAACAATGCACACCACCATCAATTGGCATAAATACTAAGTGTTTCCTGTGAGGAGAGGGAATATAGAAAATGGGAATTCATCAAAGAAGGAGTTAAATTTGGAAGATAGAAATGAGTAGGAATATTTTATGAGTATGAACAAGTATTCTTGTGATTGTAAGAAGAATACATGGTAGTTAATCACAAGAGTACTTAGGATAATCAAGGAAAGGGTTAAAGGAACAGATTCTTCTTCCTCAGATTCTTCTGTTCTTTGCAAAAATTCTTACTAGCTGAATAGAAGCCCAGAGCAAAATTTTAATTTTTGACCCTGTCTGGTCTTATCTCAGAATGTTCGTAACTTGAATATTCGTAAGTTGGGTGATGACTGTACTTGAATTTTGTATAATTGCAATGACCTTCATTTCTGTCAGTTTTCAGTGACAGGCCCCCTTTAATTCTGATAGTGGAAATCTGGGGTTTTCGATTGGGAAATGCAAAAAGTAAGAGGAAAACATACTGTAGATGTGTCTTAACCTAACCCAACCTAGGATGTCAGGTCCTACCTGACTGAGGGGAGAAGGGATGTTGGAAAAAAACACCTCTCCTCTCTTAACTTGACCTAAGATGCCAGCAATCATACGGGTTCTTAGGGCTTACCTGACCAGGTGCTTTGTCACACTGAACTTCTCTTCTTAACATGATTAGGCCAAGCATACCACATCACCTTGCAAAACTGAATTGTATGTTATGAACTTAGGCTAGGCCTATTACCATACCTTAGTCAAAATTTGAATTTCCAAATGTACCATCTTTTCCCATTGTAGTCCACCATTTTCACTGGGTTTCTAAGGCCCAGGGGCCTCTTTCTCAAACTGCTAATTTCTGATAAATGAAGATAATAACCTGACCTAAGATATTGTAAATCAAACATGGAAGTATCTAGGCTTAGCATACCATATCACCTTGCAAACTAAACCATATGGCATGTCCTAGGGCTAGTCTGTTAGCCTTGCTGTTATCAGTCAGAATTTTCAGATGTACTATCTGTTTCCCTTAGTGTTTCACTGTTGCTGTTGAACTTGGAGGGGGCCCCAAGTCCCCCAAATACTAATTTTTTATAGAAATGCAGATCAGAATTGTTGAAAGCATATCAAAACATATGGCAACGATGCTTTTAATACAGAAAAAGCATCCTGACCATTTCTGATATTCAAATCATAATAATTGCGAGCACTATAATTACACCAACTTCTCTTCTTGGTTTTTGGAAATGGTATGGATTGGTAAAGACAACTCATATTTGAACTACGGGAGCTGGAAAATGGGACCAATTCCATGGGACAGTTCATGAATTGAGAAATTGAAGTTTCTAATAAAAAAGGAGAATGATTTGTCAGTCTGAAAACAAAATGACAGATTTCAGTGTTATTTTGGAGAAGCCTACTGTATATGTTATACAGAGTCAACTAAGGTCATAACCTCTTACTACCTCTGTTATTAGGTCAATGACATAATTAACTTATATCCCGAAAGGAATCATGGTAACATTGGCCCACATGAACACTGAGCTAGCACGCACACACACACACACACACACACACACACACACACACACACACACACACACACACACACACACACACACACACTCTCTCTTATTAGGTCAATCTCTCTCTCTCTCTCTCTCTCTCTCTCTCTCTCTCTCTCTCTCTCTCTCTCTCTCTCTCAATCAAGTCACTAAATGAACTAAGCAATTTCAGGAAAAGCATGTCAACAAAAATATTCTCTCTCTCTCTCTCTCTCTCTCTCTCTCTCTCTCAATCCAAATCACTAAATGAACTAAGCAATTTCAGGAAAAGCATGTCAACAAAAATATAGTTTATTCCATAGTCTAACATTGCAAATGGTTTGGAATAAAATAAAAAATGTAATGGGGATATCTATATCCCAGAAATGACAACCCAACAATAAATCCCATTAATATATAACATGGTGCTAACAACTTCAACCAATTGAGGCTCTACATCGTAAGAGTCAAAATAAATCAAACCCGACCGAAGTCATGATAAGTCACATTCCCATCCATTTATTTGACCTCTATTCAGTGCACCTGAGGAAACAAAGGAAAAAAAAAAACTTTTAAAAATAGGCACTGAGGAAAAAATAAATGTGGGGTATCTCCCACTTTACTATTGTAGCCCCAAAAATACACGTAATAAAACTGGCAAAATCAAAATTCAGGAAAATCAGTAAAAATCAAAGAGCCATGGAAAATAAAAATAAATGGGGAAAAAAGATACTCAAATATTGGTAACTGCAAAGAACAGTACATGTTAAAGAAAGTTATTAAAACCCATTAGGGTTTTTGAAAAACAAAGTCTCGGCTCACCTCACAGGCATTACACAAAGTCTTCCAGGAAAGCGGATCTTTCACTTAAGAAATCAAGACCCGAATGTCTAGCCTGTACTCAAAATGGAAAATTCACACTTCCTATGACACGCGCATGAGAGTGAACCCGCAAACGAATGCCCTATGGAACTTGATGACTTCCAGTTATTGGAACATTCTGGCATGGCCAAAACGTCACCCAAGGAATGATGCCTTCCGTCTCCATGGGAAGCAAGACTGACGATGGCCCTTTGTCAGCACTGACTCGTGAATATGTCAGCACTTTTTTACATTTACACTTGCCCAGAACATTTACACTTGCCCAGAATATCTCAAAGAAAAATGTGAGAGGCTATCAGTATACTGTGTAATGGTAAAGGTCATGGTAATGGTAAATTTGAGAGAGGTTTGAGTGTGATGTTCACATGAGGCTCTTCAAGAAGTCTTGGTGTTGTTATTACAGTACAGTATTATTATTAATTATTAATATTATTATTATTATTATTATTACAGGCAATCCCCATTTACTGGCAGCATTGGTTAACGGCGCTTCGGTGCTTGGCTAGAGACGTCGTTAACTGGATTTTCAGCACTGGTAAAAAGTTTATCGACACTGATATCCGTTTAATGGCACCTTTAAGCAGGATTTTAGGTGTTGATATCTGGTTAATGGCGCCGTTAAACGGGGTTTTTGGTGCTGTTATTGCCGATTTTCAGTTAGTGGTGCTTGGCCAGGGACGGAACCCCGCCGTTAACAGGGGACTGCATGTATTATTATTATCCAGAAGATAAAACCCCTATTCATATGGAACAAGCCTACAGGGGCCACTGACTTGAAATTTGGGCTTCCAAAGAATATGGTTTCCATTTCAAAGAAGTTACAGAAGATACTGTACAGCAATAGGAAATACAGAAAGAAGAGATCAGTTATTATAAAAGAAAAAATTACAGTGCCCCCCCCCGCCTATTTTTACGCACTTCATATTTCCATGTTTCATTTTATTGCAGATTTTTATGGAACATACTATTCACTTGCCCACAAGGGAAATTTCACTAATTCATGAATTTTTGTATACAGTAGAGCAATATTCACTAATTTTCATTATATTTTCATGACTAAATATATTTTTATGATAACAAATGATTTACTAATTTTCAAATGTTAATGTTAACCCTTAAACGCCTATTGGACGTATCATACGTCGACTAAAATTGTCTGTTAGGTGCCAAGTGGACGTACCGTACGTCGACTACAAAAAATTTCAACCTTCGGTCAACTTTGACTCGACCGAAATGGTCGAAAAACGCAATTGTAAGCTAAAACTCTTACATTCTAGTAATATTCAATCATGTACCTTCATTTTGCAACAAATTGGAAGTCTCTAGCACAATATTTCGATTTATGGTGAGTTTTTGAAAAAACTTTTTCTTACACACGGGCGGTAACTCAGCCGAAAATTTCATAAATTCTTTCGTCATTTTGTCGTAATTTTTGTACTGTTCTATATTAGCCGTTACATAAAGTTTTATATATTTACGAAAATGTTCCGCAATTTCATGTACAATACAACATCGCAAAATACAACCCATGGTTATAAAACTTTTTTATCAGTTTGGAAATATTTTATTGATATTACATCAAAAAACCTTCAAATTATGATTATTCTGCCATTTTGGGGCCATATAACTGATCGCGCGACGATGCGAAAATTTCTGATGAATTTTTGAAAAGCGTCAACCTTTAAACCGTCAAACCGGGACTGCCTGTATATGAAAATGTGCCGAAATGGTAAAAAAAATACAACCCATGCAATTTTAAGCTAAAACTCTTATGATTTAGATAATATTCAATCATTTACCTTCATTTTGCAACCAATTGGAAGTCTCTAGCACAATATTTCGATTTATGGTGAATTTCTGAAAAAAACTTTTTCCTTACGTCTGCGCCAGAAATTCTTTCGTTGTTAATAAGTAATGTTTGCACTGTTTTATATTAGTCGTTACATAAAGTTTTATATATGGAAATGTGCGCAATTTCATGTAGAATACAACAGAAAATAACTCATGGTTGTAGCTTTATCAGTTTTGAAATATTTTCATATAAATCAAGATAACTGCCAAAATTTCAAGCTTCGTCAAATTTAACTCGACCGAAATGGTAAAAAATGCAATTATAAGCTAAAACTCTTACATTCTAGTAATATTCAATCACGTACCTTCATTTTGCAACAAACAAAGTCTCTAGCACAATATTTCGATTTATGGTGAATTTCTGAAAAAATTTTTTTTTTTCCTTACGTCTCTTGCTGTGATAACTCGGCCGAACATCTCAGAAATTCTTTCGTCATGTTGTCGTAATGTTTGCATCGTTTTACATTCGTCGTTACATAAACTTTTATATATGAAAATGTGCGCAATTTCATGTAGAATACAACAGAAAATAGCTCATGGTTGTAGCTGTTATCAGTTTTGAAATATTTTCATATAAATCACCATAACTGCCAAAATTTCAACCTTCGGTCAACTTTAACTCGACCGAAATGGTCAAAAAACGCAATTGTAAGCTAAAACTCTTACATTCTAGTAATATTCAATCGTTTAACTTCATTTTGCAATAAATTGGAAGTCTCTAGCACAATATTTCGATTTATGGTGAATTTTTTAAAAAAACATTTTCCTTACGTCTGCGCGGTAACTCGGCCGAACATCTCAGAAATTCTTTCGTCTCGTTGTCGTAATATTTGCACCGCTTTATATTAGTCGTTACATAAACTTTTATATATGAAAATGTGTGCAATTTCATGTACAATACAACACAAAACTCTTGGTTTTAGCTTTTATCGGTTTTGAAATATTTCCATATAAATCACGATAAATAGAAAAAATTTGACTTTCGGTCAACTTTAACTCGACCGAAATGGTCGAAAACTGCAATTGTAAGCTAAAACACTTACAGTCTAGTAATATTCAATCAATTAGCTTCATTTTTCAACAAACAGGAAGTCTCTAGCAAAATATTTCGATTTATGGTGAATTTTGAAAAAACATTTTTTACGTCCGCGTTACGAATTCATGCATCATTTTGTGATAATATTTTCTCTGTGTTGCTTTGATCGTTTTAAAATTTGTTATATACCAAAATCATCGCAATTTAGTGTACAATACAACTAAAAAAAATTAACTCATTAGCTTTAACCGTTTTGCTTACAGCGATTTGTATACAATTATATACTTTTTTTTTTCCGCTGTCATATATTCCAATATTTATATATGATAATGATATTTTTTCATTTCTGATGGTTGCATACTAAACTTTAGGCAATGACAAAAATGAGCCAAAAATGAACTCTTAATCTTAAAAACTAAGCGTGCTGTGATTTTTTGAAAAAAACTTTTTTTCTGCTTCGGCACTAACTCACTGAACGCCGCCGGCATACGGGAGACGTTTTTGTAAATAGGGCTTCGGCGTTAAAGGGTTAATGTAAACGGCAAAATATCTATAAAATGTTTAATACAAATTAAATCTGTAATACAAATCGTAAACTTGTTAACCTCATTCTGGAGCCCACCCTGGAATGACAGGTGGGCCCCAGAATAATTTTAATAAATTTACAATCTCTCTCTCTCTCTCTCTCTCTCTCTCTCTCTCTCTCTCTCTCTCTCTCTCTCTCTCTCTCTCTCTCTCTCTCTCTACACAGCAAAATATCTATAAAATGTTTACAGTGATACAAATTAAATAATCTTTAATACAAATCTTAAACTTGTTAAGCCCATTCTGTGGCCCACCCTAGAATGATAGGTGTTCCCCAGAATGAGCTTAAAACAAGTTTATTCTCTCTCTCTCTCTCTCTCTCAAGGGTAATGTAAGATGTATTTGAAATTGTATTACTGTACTGTAAAGTGTTTTTGGATGATAAGGCATACTATACAGTATCTGAAATCTTCGCTAATTATTTTCATTTTATTTTCCAGTCTGCTTTTATTAAATTGCAGAAATTTGTAATTATGCATTGAAAATATGAAAAAATGAATGACAAAGTAACATCACGTTTACCTATAAAACTATACTGTACGAAACAAATAAACATGCATAAAAAATCAATCTTTCTCTTATCTCAGAGAGAGAGAGAGAGAGAGAGAGAGAGAGAGAGAGAGAGAGAGAGAGAGAGAGAGAGAGAGAGAGAGAGAGAGAGAGAGAGAGAGAGAGAGAGAGAGAGAGAGAGAGAGAACTTTAGGAAGCACAGTAACCTTTCTTGGGACGAGACTTCGCAATGGCTAGGAGGGGAGTAAGAATGAGTGTTGCCTACGTATGAAATTCGGATTTTAAATATTTTTGCGGTGATTCGAGATGAAAAATCAACAGTGATAAAATATTCTCTTGTGTACTGTTATGTGTGTGATAATCATAGACAACTAAACTAGTAATGAAATACGATACAATAAGTCAGACAAAGCAAAAAATATGATCTGTTGTGAACTTGCTAGATTTTGTTATTTTCATGTTTTTTAAGTTTACATATGAAATTTGGATTTCAAATATTTCTATGGTGATTGGATCAGTACAATATAAATGGATTCTGTAAGTAAAATAACTTATAGATAACTTGTAGTGTTTTCTCATTAAAGTATATATACAGTATATATACTGAGAGAGAGAGAGAGAGAGAGAGAGAGAGAGAGAGAGAGAGAATGAATGCATAAGAAATTTTTAATAAATTTATGGGGGATGTTGAGGACTAACCACAAAACGATGTAAATCAAGAACTTACTATAGTAAATCATTTTTTTTTTATCATAAATGTATTTTTATGTAATCACGAAAATACTAACATGACGTAACAAACCTAGCATTCTGTGTGGAGGTACGTGTCCCGTTGTTCTAAACTACCCACGTATTTTAGATATGCTCTGTACAGTAGTACTACCCTAAAATATGTATCTGTACAGTAAATATCATTTCAAAGTTATCTTTCAACACGGGAAAGTATCAACATACGTAAAATGTACTCCCAGTGCATTACAGTATGCGCAGAATGATGCGTAAAGTTACTTAGGCCAGAGAAAACGTGTGTGTCTGCATAATAGGGGATACTTAGTGGTAATAGTTGTAGGCTGGTACTTAATTTTGCAAATGACTGAAATATTAGGGTGTTCTGGGATGATAGCTTGAGGTATATTTTTGTTTGAACTGTCAAGTTTAGCAATGAACTGTTAAAACAGGCAGTTATAAGCATTAAAGGGTGTATATAGCCTACTTAAAGAGTAACAGTAATAGGAGAGTACTGTAATGTAAGGTTACTTTGGGTGTTTTGGGATGATGGTTTGGGGTGTATTTTTGTTTGAAATGATATTAAATTGTTTTAGTATGATAATGTAAGGTATATTTTTGTTTGAAATATCAAATTAAGCAATGAAATGTTAAAATAGGCAGTTATAAGAATTTTAGTTAAGGGGTCCAAGGTATTTGGCAGATATAAGCATTTTTAGAGGGGATTTTTGCATTTCCGTGGATTTTGCACTTCCATGGTAGGTTCTGGAACCTATCCCTGCGTAAAAATGGGGCGCACTGTAATAAGTAAATATATAAAAACATAAATTATTAAATTATGTACAAGGTGAATTGTTTTAGAGTAGTAATGCATTGCATTTTTGCTGGAACTCTTAAGGTTCTAATTGCACATCTTTGGGGAAACTGTTCCAGATTCCAACAGTTTGAGGATTAAAAGACCTCTGGAACCGAGATGTCTGACACCATGGTACATTTAATGCCTATAGGTACTGCTATTCAGCAAATCTGGTCACTCTTGGCAGTTAAGAGGATCTGGGATCAATTGTGATAGTGAAAGTTGTTAAAATACAACTTCTCATTTTGGTATCAGAGTAAAAAAAATTTCAATGTTCCACCTTGTCCATTTCTAAATATAGGTATACCTCACATAACATCAGTAGTAAATGGTTCTGAAACTTGCAGCTTGAGTAAAAAAATT
Organism: Macrobrachium rosenbergii; assembly: GCF_040412425.1. Classification (NCBI taxonomy): domain Eukaryota; kingdom Metazoa; phylum Arthropoda; class Malacostraca; order Decapoda; family Palaemonidae; genus Macrobrachium; species Macrobrachium rosenbergii. Next base: position 27,643,485 of record NC_089781.1, read on the forward strand.
ACTTCAACTGCATGAATAGCTTGGAAAACAAAGATTAAACTCTACATAACATCATTAATAGCCTTGTCACATAATAATACAATACTTCAACCCTTTTGTAAAGAATATCTAAAATCATTCACCAAGAAACAATCCTATGTACCCAGTAAGCAACCAATATGACACTTTTGATGTCTTTTTGATGTTCAACATTTTTACAGTTTTTAATAAAACTAGGGAGTACATATTTTCATTCAGGCACTAATCTGAAAAAAACAAAAATGTACCTGATGGGAGACACTGATGTGCTTGACAGGCCAGAGGTGGAGGCTGGAGGAGAGAGCGGGACTACATCATTGGCTTTGACAGATGAGGTTGCCATCCAGTACTTCTATCTCTTCCTTTTCTTGCCGCTGACATTCAGTGTGAACCATGAGCTCACCAGTATTGTTCTGAATAGTTTTGCATCTTTCTAAAATGGGTCTAAGGAACAAGATTATATTGAACTGCCTCCACAATTTTGCAAAGCATTCAGCATTGGGGTTCATCTCAAACAATGCAAGACATTTCTCCAAGTGTGAAAGGCCTGCTGCGTTATTTTGAAAGTGAATTGTGGCTTTGGATCTGATTCCTGCTCTTCATGATGTTGTCCATGAAGCTCTATGAAATCCTCCTCTGTCAGGGACTGTTTATCTGCCTCAGTTAATGATATGAAATCCTCCTCCAAATCCATCTGCAGCTCATTACTCACCTTTACCAAAACCATGAAAGTTGTGAACAAATTGTGGGCAAATACACCATTCATAGCCATGCTTAAAATTTAATTCCAGTCACTATTTAAAATTAAGCATATAGCCTTATAAAAGTCTTATTTCTTCCAAAAGTCATAGCTTGTGAAACTGCCAGTCATTTCTGTCTTCGCGCACACTGAAGGTAACAGCACTTGAAAATGGCGATGACCCCCTGGTCCATCTGTTGTAAGAGAGAGGTGGTGTTGAGGGAAGGGGTGAAACAACAGTGACATTGGGATGGAAGTGATATTTCACAGGTGGCCAGGAGCATTGTCTAAAATAGTATCTTAAATGGAATGCTCCTTCCCTTACAATATATCTACATTGCTGGTACGAAGTGGCTGAAGAACCAATCCTCAAAACTGATGACTCTTACCCAAGCCTTGGGGTCTGATGTCCATGTAACTTTGGGCAAGGCCTTGGTGATATTCTTCAATGTTCTTTGAGTCTGGGCATGATACACCAGCAGTACCTTTAAACTTAAAATCCTTTCAACAATATCCTAACAGAAGGGTCAAATGATCTTTTCTGACCTGTAGACTAGGCATAGATTGCTATTCCTTGGCTGTGAATGATCTGGCATTCTTTTCCAGAAAAGTCCTGGCTCATCAAAGTTGAACATTTCTTCAAGATGAAAGTTGTTCTCCCCAATTATATTTCCCAACGTTGCTGAAAATTCCGCTACTGCTACTTTGTTGGCCAATGCACTTTTGTCCTTGAATCTTGATGTTATGAAGACTGTGTTACTGCTAGAACTGCATAAACATCCTAAATTTGCCTCAGATTCCATGTCTTTCCCTTCAGGATGCTTCAGGTTTTGAAACAAAGACTCTAGGGCTACACTAATGGACTGTCTTTCAGTCCACAGAGAAAGTAGTTTTACATTCCCTCATAGATATTCCCTATTTATATTCCCTATTTTCTTGAAGACCCTTCATTGCAGGAAACTCCTCTTGGTTGTGGGTTAAACCTTCTGTTTGTTGTGGATGATGTCATCATTGTTGTCTGCTATAGCAGCAAACTTCTCACCTTTATCAAGCCATTTTATCATAGCCACCTTATCCTCCATCAAAATGTCATGAAAATTAATAGAGGTTTCTTGGAAGCCATGGGGTAGAAAGACCTGTAAAGGCAGAATTTAAGCACAAAGCACAAGCAAAACACAAAGTGCAAGCAAAGCACAAAGGTGACACCCCAGTTTACCACAGGTCCACTTAATTGAACCACATGAACAACTACCAGTGGTGCCAAGCTTTTGAATGCTGAAACTGAATGTTATGTAAATAAGCGTACAATACAAGTTTTCAGTTTCCAAGTTCTTCATTGATTTTATATAGTAGTGTATTTTTATTATTTTTGACATTCAGCCTTGTGTGACTTTGTACTATTTTGTTTGTAGGCCCTTGTCTGCATGTGAGCTTTCACAACTGTTATTGGCTTAAAAGCATGACCGTCACTTAAATGTCATTTTGTTTATTGCTTTTGAGCTGCTTGAGTATTGTGAGGGGGTAAGCCAGGGTGAGTGCTTGTGCTTATGGGGTGGGAGGGCCAGGAAAGCCGATTGGGCAGCCTTCGTCTGCTTTGGAGCTTTCACGACTTAGTGGCTGAAAAGTAACATCATCATTAGTTGTCATTTTGTTTATTGCTTTTGAGTGGCTGAGAAAGATGTGCCATGGCTACATCATAGAAGTTTTGTTCTCTCATTAGCTGCTTGTGTGTCCTTCCCTTCTTATTCTCTTCCATCTCCCTTGCCTCCAATGGAAAACATTGACAATGAATGTATGAAGGCTTAAATTTTCAAACAAAATGAAAACAAAAAACAAAATTGCAGATTATCTATAAGAAATTAACATATTCTTGACATTAAAAATACTCCAACCTCGAAGATGCACCCCACTTTTGACTAGCAAATTTCAGAAACAAAAATAACATAGCACCACTCATGAGTTACTGTAATTTATTTGTTTTGGTTGTTCTGTTATATTTGAGTGTCTCGTCATTTTTGCACTTCATTTATTTTAAAATTACTTTGTATTCTGTTTTTTTTTGTTCATTCCTTTTAATATTAAATGAGCCTTCCCAAAGCTGAAATGCCAGCAAACTGAAAAACTTGAATAGGTCGTGAAATAACATCGGTATAAACCTCCCAGCCGTGTTGTGTCAGAACTTTTCATGCTCATCAGTGTCTCAGTCTATGTTAAGATTAACTAAACTTGTAGTAAAATAATCAGGTACATGTAATCAATAAATGAACTGAACTTTTACAATGTAAATTTAACTATATAGTAGAGTACTTTAAGATTTGCATGTCCATAGGACACAAACAAAAGACTAGGGGTATTATTTAGTTCATGTTCATTTTTAATTCAGTTGTAACTATTAAATTAAATTATATTTGGGGCCAACAGGTATTGCATGTTCATACAAGTCCAGTACAGTATATGATGAAACTATTTGGTAGCATTTAGATCTTGTTTGCTTTTTTTTCAAAGGTAATGACAATTGCACTTTTGCATCGTCCTTTCTCTCTAAATTGTATGAGTACTCACAGGTTGATTTTTGACTTAGGAGAAATCAGTATGTGTCAGTTTGTTTCCATAATATGCTTATATTCAAACTATGATCTCAATATGCAGTACACAGTAATAGTTAATATCCCTTAAGGGAATGTATTTAATATAACGGTGTTAGCAAATAGTGCATTACATATTCACCTAAGGTTTTAATGATTTACAGTAGAATAAGATTTAATAGCTTACAGTCTGTTTTGGATGGTGTAAAGATTTCATGAATTTTTGTATGCCATACAAAATAAATACTGTAACAATATTGCTGTAATATATATCTTTAAAAAGCCTGGCAGGGCCTGGATGTAATAGTTAGGATACACAAGAGAGTATCACTAAAATAATACCAAACACAGTAACAAATTTATACGATTGGTGTGTTAGATGAAATACAGCTTCTTGCATTTGTTTTTCATCATCTCAAACTTCTCTTAATTACTTTTTATATATATAAAAAGCAAAATCTTTAGTTTTATATAAGTAACTTACCAAGTAATTACATAGCTATGAGGTTTCTACTTACGGCAGTCTAAATATTTAAAATTCGCAGTAGTGCTAGCAATTTTTTTGGTGTAGGTACGTCCCCTGCCCACTATTGGGGACCAGGAGGAACAACTTAGCAGAGAGCTCCAGTTTGTTTTCTGCCGGCTCCGAATTAACATCGGTGGTTTTTCCTGCAGTCTTCGTCCTTTTTGGATGTTTTTCGAGTTTCTCGGTGAAGTACTCTTTAGTCATTATAGCCATCAAGCCTTAGCTATTGTGTTAGCTTTCTTGACATCAATTATAGCAGGTTTTCAGCATGTCTGATTCTAGCTCTTCAAGCATTAGATTTTGCTCTGAGGGTTGTAGGACTAAACTTACTAAGTCTTGTTACTATTCCCATATGAAGTGCTTTAAGTGTGGGGGCAAGATTGCAGTAAGGACAACACTTGCATTGAATGTCATGATTGTGACGATAAAAAATGGGAAGTTTTGCGGTCCCATCTGGACAAATTAGATAAGGATAGGAAAAGGAAGGCGGCTGCTTGAGCTGAGAATAGGGCTAACATAGAACCTGTTCTTGTGACAGGAACTGTAGAGGATAGTACTATTTCCTTTTCTCAAATCCCTGTTTCATCCTCTACCCTTAGCCCTCCTACCTCTGTTCCACGTACTCCTGTTCCAGGTTCCTGTGCTTCCAATCTTGACACCATTGCCAGTCTTGAGTCTAGGTTTGACCAAAAGCTCAAATTTTTGGCCAACACAGTGATGGAGTTGGGGTCCTCTTTAAGGCCTTTGTTGAAAAGTGCAATGTGAAAAGTGTTAGTGCAGTGCAGAGTGAGTGTGTTGAGGAGGTGGCTGCCCGTCCCACTGGTGCTCCTAGATGAAGGTCCCTATCCCACTCCCCCGCACTGGGGAGAAGACATACCGAAGGCCCAAGGGAGGCCGGTGAAGTTTGCCCATGGATAATCACCTCCTCCGTCAAGCCTGTTGCACATTCTCAAGCTGCAACAGAGCACCACTGGAAAGGCATCTCTTATCAGTGTGCATCGTCTGTCATCTGATTCAGAAGATTTCAGTCCTGGCAAGATGTGTCTATGGCGCTACCTCGTCTCTTCTTGCCCTCTCAAGAGGCATACCGCTGGTGCAGACGGCTCACCTCCGCCTACCAAGAGATCCAAGAAGGCCAGTTTTAGCCCCAGTTTCACTGTTCTGCCTTCTGCCTCTTCAGCCACATCCCTTGTGGTCTGCTTGGGACAGTCCGGAGTCGATTTCGTATTATGATCGCCCTTTTCTGGCTCCCAAGCACCAGGAAGATCTGATCAAGAACCCGTCGTCTTTCGACGAAGCTCCGTCTTGCTCCCGAGTTCCCTTCTTCTCCCAGACATTTGACGCTTGCTCCAATGTGTCAGACTCATGCTTCCGACTGCTCAGCACCAGCTCCTGGGCACCTGGTGCCATTGCGTGAAGGCTTGGCGCCAGTCTCTCCACCTCCTAAGTCGCGCTCATCAGTGCAGGACGACTCTTCACTTACCTCTATTCAGCATCATGTGAATGAGCTTATGAGTTTTTTGAAGAAAACTCCAACAGTCTAAGTCCATGGATATGTGTTATCACCTGTTTCTTTGGACGAGGAGGATGCAGAGCAAGACTCCACTCCTCCTTTGGTCTACTTCACCTTGCTTAAATACTTCCTGGGTAACTTTCTGGACTTTTTCGCTCCTGCTGCCCCAGTTTCTCCCGATTCAACTTTCCTCATGAGGAAACTCCCAGCAGACCACTCCCTCCTAAAGTTGGTTATTTCCTCTTCTGTGAAGAAGGTGCTACGAGAAGTGGGAGTCTGGTTGGCCCCTAAGATGGAACAGGGCAAGGCCATCTTTGCTTTTCCTCTATGCAGACTTGTGAAGAGGAGCTACTGCTTTTACGCCACCAGGGAAGCTCCGTCTCTGCAAGTTTCTGCCGCCTTCCAAGGCGATTTATCCGGCCTAGTCAACGCTGCTCGTAGACCTGTCTTTTCCTCGGCCAAGATCATATTCTCCTCGTCCGAGCTAGACCACGTGACCAGGAATATTTTTAAAGTTTTAGAAGTCTGCAGCTTCCTTGAGTGGACCATTGATGTGTTAGCCAGGAAGACTAAGGAGTGTCCAGTCCTGGCAGAAGATTTTGCAGCGGATTGGTTGGGTGTTTTATGATGCGCTGATAAGGCTGGGAGAGATGGCTGTGCTGAGCGTGCTTCCCTATTTTTGTTATGTATTCTTAAGAAAAGAGAGTTGAGGTGCCCTTTCACCCCTAAAGGGGTTACCACTACCCAGAAGTCGGCACTCATGTTCTCTCCTCTGGACAAGCCCCACCTTCTTCCTCGAGATGTCATCAAGGAAATTTTGTCAGCTTTACAGAAAATTCAACCAATGATCTAGTAGCACAGTCTGTCAAGTGGCCGAGAGCCTCTGCTTTCATTCCTGCAAAATCCTTTTGTCTGCTTCAGCCCCAGCCCTTTCACACGGGAAAACAGAAGACCCACTCAAAACCTCACACCAATCTACGTCCTTCCTTGAAGTCAGTCAAGAAGTCCACCTTCAAACCAGCAACCAGGAAGTGAGATTTTGTTCAGTCCTTAGGTTTTGCCCTGGTAGGAGGGATGAAGACTTCCTCTTTTTTTCGGAAGGAATGGAGCCACAGAAGTGCAGAAAACTCAATAGATAGTCAAGGTGTTGAGAGAAGGCTACTCTGTTCCTTTCAAATGGTTTTAATTTTTATTTTTGGGTATTAATTAATGCAAAATGATTATAAATAAGAATATTAACTGGCCACATTCTTTAACCAGGTCGCCAATCGTCTTGCCAGCTTACTTGACAGATTCGGAGTAGTTTGCAGCCCTTTCCCTAGAGGTCGACTCTCTTCTACGCAAAGGAGCAGTAGAGTGGTCAAGGATCACGATTCGGTGGGATTTTACAACCAGCTCTTCGTGGTCCCCAAATCATGGGGGGGCAGGAGGTCCATCCTAGACGTCAGCGACCTAAATCGGTTCGTTGTGGAAACGAAATTTCATATAGAAACAAGTCACTCAGTCATGTTGTCCATCTAACAGAGGGATTGGATGGTCACCCTGGGCATGCAAGACGCTTACTTTCATGTCCCCATACACCCAGACTTCAGAAAGTTCTTCAATTTGTCTCCCAGGGCAGGGTTCTCCAGTTTCGGGCCTTGTGCTTCTGCCTGTCCATGGCCCCGCAAGTTTTTACTTGTATTCTCGCTCCTTTGGGCAAATAGCTGCATCTCCTAGGCATAAATTTATGCCTCTATTTGGACGACTAGCTTCTCAGGTCTCCTTCGAGAGAGATATGCACTGAGGACTTAATGAGAACTCTTCGCCTGATACAGCAGTTAGGCATCCTGATCAACGACCAGAAGTCGCAAATGATCCCTAGTCAGAAGATTCCCTATTTGGGGGTGATTCTGGACTCTCAGGCTTTCCAGGCTTCTCTTTCCTCCAGAAGAGTCGCCTTCTGTCTTCAGACCATCCTAAAGTTAATGTCTCTTCAATCCTGCTCAGTGTTGCAATGGATGAGTCTCTTGAGAACTCTTGCCTCAGTGGAACAGTTCGTCAGGTTGGTAAGGTTGCACATGAGGCCACTGCAATTCTTTCTAAAAGTGAACTGGAGCAGGAAGACTCAGCTGGACTCCTTCGTCATTCCCATCACGTTGGAGATCAAGCAGGATCTTTGATGGTGGTTGGGTGAAGAAAGACTTCTGGAGGGGAAGTCTCTTCTTCCGTTGAGCCCTGACCTAGACTTCTACTCCAACGCCTCAGATCTGGGTTGGGGGACTCTTTTTGGGTCTCACGAAGTGTTGGGGACATGGTCAGAAGTTCTGAAGGACTCCCACATCAAAGTAAAAGAGATGAAAGCCGTTCACCTGGGTCTCCAGTCCTTCTGAGGCCTGGTTCGTGGCAGAACAGTTGCAGTCCATGCCAACAACAAGACAGCTCTATCATACATTTGGAAATGGAGGCACCCAATCTTTCTCTCTTTATGAGTCGGCAAAGGAGCTCCTCCTCTGGTCGGAGCAGAACCAGGTTTCAGTTGTGACTCGCTTCATCCATGGGAGACGGAAAGTCTTAGGAGACGAATTGAGTCGGCTCAAACAGGTTCTTCTGATGGAGTGGACCTTGGATCCTCTTGTCTGCAGCGATCTATGGAGGTTGTGGGGCACACCAGCCATATATCTGTTTGCGACATCGAGGAACCATTGTCGTCTTCGCTTCTGTTCCCCTGTCCTGGACCCTCTTGCATGAGCCACGGACACCATGCTCCTGGATTGGACAGGTCTCGATTTCTATGCCTTCCCTCCCTTCGGGATGATCAGGGAGGTGATCAGCAAGTTTGTATCCCACCAAGAGGTCTCGATGACCCTAGTTGCTCCTTTTTGGACAAGAAAGGAATGGTTTCTGGACCTGTTACGTCTGTTAGTGAACTTCCGAAGGCACCTGCCTCAAAAGAGGTCGCTGCTCAAACAACCCCACTTCCTCCAGTACCATCAAGGGTTGTCTGCTCTGACCCTGACAGGCATCTTGTCAGAGCGAAAGGGTTTTCTAGACACGCTGCACAAGCTATTGCTGGATGCAGATGACCTTCTTCTAGCAAGCTCTACCAGTCCAAATGGACAGTTTTCAGAAGATGGTGCAGCCACTTTAATATCTCTTCTGAGACCTCTAGAAGCCAGGTAGCTGACTTCTTGCTCTACCTGAGGACCTCCAGGAAGCTTTTGACCTCCACCATCAAGGGGTATAGGTCTATGCTCAGCTGGGTGTTCAAGCACACAGGTCTAGATCTGTCCTCTGACCAAGACTTAAGTGACCTAATCAAGTCCTTTGATTCTGTTAGACAAGAGAAGTCTAACGTTGTCTCCTGGAATTTGGACAGTTTTAAAATGGCTCTCAGGTTTCCCCTTCGAACCACTTTGCTCTGCCTCTCTTAGGAACCTGACAAAAAAGATGTTCTTCCTTGTGGCTTTGGCTACCGCCAAATGGATTAGTGAGGTCCAAGCTATCAATAAGAGAGTTGGCTTTTCTCAAGGGGATGCAGTTTGCTCCTTCTGTCTTGGATTCCTCGCCAAGAATGAAGACCTTCTAATCCGTGGCCCTGTTCATTCACCAATAAAAACTTATGGACATCCTCGAGCCAGAAGAAGAGGAGAGACTTCTCTGCTTGGTAAGAACCCTTAGGTATTACAGTACCTTTATCGGACAGAGAAGATCAGAAGGCTATCAAACAACTTCTTGTGCTCTGTGAGGAACCCTTCCTGTCCTCTCTCAATGAATGCTATTTCTTTCTTTTTGAGAAGCTTGATTTCTGAATCTCACTCCCAGATTAATGAAGAGGTCTTACCGGTCATTAAAGTGAAAGCCCACAAGGCCTGGGCCATTGCTACCCCTTTGGCCTTCGAACACAAAAGGTCCCTGTCGAGTATTCTCCAATCTACCTTTTGGAGATGCAAGTCAGTCTTCACCAGTCACTTCCTCAAGGACTTGGAAACTACTTACGAAAAGTTCATTGCTTTAGGACCTTTATCCGTGGCTGGCATGGTGTTGGGAGAGGAAGCATAGGGGGCCTTCTGTCCCTCTACTGTTCCTTGCCTTGACTTAAGGTGTTGAGTTTATGGGTGGGAAGCCTGGGGGTACTCAGTACCTGGATTGCCCACCAGTTTTTAGTGGTTAGGCTGGTGGTCTTTTCTATTATGGTGTAGGTGACATTGTTGCTGATTTATTCTGGTCTTCACCCAGGGCAAGGGCATCTCTTTTTAACTTTGCTAGCCACAGGCGTACGTCCCTTGCTGCAAAGATCCCGTTTATGTAGGGGCGACTCTGGGCTATACAGCCACGCCCACTACAGGTCAAGAGGAGCATCAGCAGAGGCAGTAATTATCTGCAGTTGCTCCCTTGGTAAGTAAGGAAACAACAAGCATTGTCTCAATGCTAGCGATTGGTCTATATCAAAGTCATTACCATGTTTAATGTTTTGGTGTAGAATATGTCCATAGATCCCACCTCCTTTCAATGTGGAATCAGCTATGTAATTATGTGGTAAGTTATTTATATAAAAATTACATTTTTATGATAAAATAAAGTTTTACATATACTTACCAAGTAATCACATAGTTGTAGCTCTCTGCTAAGTTGTTCCTCCTGGTCCCTGATAGTGGGTGGGGCATATACCTACACCAAAACAAATGCTACGCTACCATAAATTTTGAATTTTTAGACTGCTGTAGATAGAAAGCTCATAGCTATGTAATTACTTTTAAGTATATATATAAAACTTTATTTTATCATAAAACTGTCATATCTTTTAAGAAAATTGGATCCAGGATGTCTGGATCTGTGAGCCTTTACTTGTATTTTAATTTGATTTGTTTGCTTAATATTTCTAAAAGTATGTACAGTACTCGTATTTTGTTGCATTCATTCGACATTCATGACATCTTTGGTGGGTATAGTAATTTGATGTTTTGTAAGGATTATTCTGTTATGTTGGGATCATCTGTTAAGGCTAGTCAATATAAAGGGAGTATGAGTAGCAGCACAGTAGTTTAAGATGGCCAAAGAATGGGCTTATCAAAGAGGCAGGACCTCAGTGCCAGAAGGCTATAATTTCTGGTACCAAATTACCAAGCACCCATGGAAAATTTACACAATTGTCATGTGTTTGGAATCTGTCTCAGTCCACACAATGAATAACTTTGTTTTGTTAAACTCTTGTAAAGGAACTCGGCCTTGCTCCAATTTTTCCCCATCATTAAGTAAGATACCCTGTGGGTTAACGTTATAAGTAACTTCTGTGACTCATTGGTCTGATTTAACTATTTATAATAACAATGATTTGGATTATGTCTTTGAAAACTGAAGCTGTGACTGAAATATTATGCTAAAATGCATGTAAATGAATGCTTTCTTCTTGTTTTAAGATGTCTTAACCATCTTTATAGTGATCATTAAGTGTGCTTTACTCATTTTTCATTTTAGGTAGTACTGTAATTATGTAAAAAAGATGATTAGATATTGTAATCAGTTCACTTGGTACATCAACCATTTGTCTTCATTTCACAATTATTTTTGTTAAGTTCCAGCTTGTAGTAGCTGCTGGATGAGAAATAATGCTATTTGTGCTTTACTTTTTATTTAATATTTTCTCTGATAGATCGACATACACTTCGTCTGCACATGACGTCCGTACATAAACCCAAGACCATTCCCTGCAAAGCAAAGGGGTGCAAAAAAGTTTTTTCGTCAGTTAGTCTCATGAGATGTCATTATAGGTTAGTTATCCCTGATAAAGTGGTGGTTTTATTTTTGTTTGTCTGTTAAATAGCAGGTTATGCAAAAAGTTGTGAATGGATTTTTGTTAAAATTTTTCCTTAAGTAGGCCTAACTGGCAACAGGTGAATACATTTTTGCAGTGATACCTATGTTATTTTTGAGGAAAGCAACCTTTTGAGGCTTGACTGCTTGCCCTTGGTGGAGGTTTGCAGTCAAGATATGTTTTGATTTTATTATGCCATTGCAGAGTACAGATATTAATCAGCAGTGTTAAACAGTTAAACTTAAAATATTTATTTTTGTGCATACAATCTTTGCCTTAAATTATCCATTATAACTTGTAACTACAGTAACTTTGTCTTATTATTGATTTTTGCTCTTTCTTAAGCTCAGTATTGAATGATTTTTGCTCTTTCTTAAGCTCAGTATTGAATTTAAGTACAGGCAGTCCCCAGTTAATGACGGGCTCAGTTAATGACAATCCGGTTTTATGGTGCTTGTCTAGCGACGAAAATCGTCAATTTTCGGCACTGAAAAATGCCGATTTCCGCTTATCGGCGCCAACAATTGGATATTGACACCAATACTACCTAACAGAGGCACTGATAACTGAAAATTGGCACTTTTCGGTGCTGATGAGCCCGAAAATCGCCGAAAAAGCACCAGAAATCGCCGATTTTCGGTTAGTGGCGATTTTTGGTTATTGTCACACCCCCAGAACAGAACCCCCGCCAATAACCGAGGACTGCCTGTAAAGGAAATCCTCAGCCAGGGTTTAATATTGACCATTACAATAAACAGTGACTATTTTTGAAAAACTAGTATTGAATGTGTTTTTTGAGCTACAAGAAATTTTTGGCAATATTCACAGGTATTTTTAGCCTTATAAACTCTTGCAAGTAGTAATGATCTTGAAAACTTTACTTCTCATGACTGATAGAGAGTACGATAATTTCTTGAAAAAAATGTGGTACATTTAATAATAATATGAAAAGTTTTGAGATTAAGATTTATTTAAACAATTTATCGAGTCCTGTTAGTTGTTGTCATGTACCATACTTCTTTCTCAGTCTCTTAATTCACAAAATGTTTCCTCAGGTATCATCTGAACCAAAAATTTACCTGTGATAAGTGTGGGCAGAGTTTCTCAACAGAATCTTACATGCAGAAACACATTCTTTCTCACTCAGGTAATGTTCAGAAAATAAAAAATTAATATTTTCATATAATTATTTTTATTTTCATACAATGTAATTGTTCAAGTGTCAGCATTATATTTCTTTAACATCTTTGAGGGTGTATGTTACTCTTCAGAAGTCTTTCCAAAGGTAAGTTGTGCATTTTTGTTGCCTACATAGTGACTTGAGTAGCACACTACATTATGTGATCAAGCTTATCGAAACATTCCCATGTTTCACAAGTGGTAATTCTATGATTTCTTCCCATATAGCTGTCCATTTTTAACTCGTGTCTTGATTCAATTTTAATCATTCACTTAAAAAAACCTTTGTGAGCCCCATGGAAAACTTAAAAATTCAGGAAAAGAGGTCTACCCTCTTTATTAAGAAAATTCAGGAAAAGAGGTCTACCCTCTTTATTAAAAAAGAAAATAATGACTTGGAGACATATTTTCATGTTGTACAGTGATAATAATAGTAATAATAATATCAATAACTGAAAAGACTATTTCAAAAGACCATTTTTAGTTATGATTAATTCCATGAAATTTTTGGAGTTATGATTAATTCAGGCTCCTAAAGGTCTTTTGGATGAAAATGAGTAATTATTTCATTATTATGGAAAAGTTTCTTAAAAGTTTCATTAAGTAAAAAGCTACTTTAGGCTTCAGTTCAAATAGTCTTTGTCATCAAAGGCTACTTTAAAGATGGCTCTTGGTGAAGTCATCAGTAACATTTTAACATCAGGGTTTCCCTTTATAAAATTCAGATGTAAAATGAGTTCTCTTCATTTTTGTCTGTGTGCTCTTCCTTCCTGAATTTCCATCTGGCTCAGGTCTTCAGCCATGATTTTCATGGCCCCCTACTTGTCTTTGCCTTCTTACTTTCATGACCATTTCCTTCTTATTTTTATCATCACATGCACAGTCCATATTCTCTAGGCCTCAGTCTGTTGTCCAGCTTTTGGACATCTGTATTCTCTAGAATTATTATTTTACCAAAACCAGCCATTAATAGACAGCATTTAGCATTTGTAGCTCTTTGCCCACCATACCTCTCAGTAATGTATTCATTTGAATTTTGCATTTGCCTATACACTAGCCATGAATATCAGTATTCTGCAGTTATATTTCTTGAAAGTTAACATCGTCATCTTTGTTAAGTGGCCACATCTCTGTTGCATGAGAGGTACCAAATGTTTAGCCACCTTTTTTTCCTGATACAAGTAGTCCATTTCTTTCTAGCTATTGTTGCTGCTCTTATCTTACTTATGCAAAGTAGAGCTAGACATTTTATTAGGAGCAAACAAAATTGAGCAGATGAAAAGTATAAAATAAAACAAGTGCAGTTTGGGATCAATGAATGAATGATTCATGAATTTTTTGACTAAATAAAGCAAAGTACTTAGGTACTTTCAGTTGCTCACTGCTAAGATAGTGAAAAGAGGAAGTTTGAGTGGTTGGACAGCAAGTTAAAGATATCCAGAAAATGAAAGAGAAGGTAAGAGATCTAAAGATGAAAGTGAGAGAAAACCCCATAGCAGTATGGAAGGAAGGAAGCAAGAATGGAGGTATTGTACAGTAAAAAGCTGAAGTGAGTGAAGCTAGGGGCTGATGGTATGTTGCATGTTCAGTAGTACCCCTCCCCCCCAACACACACACACACACACACACAGGGTTATAAAATTTGAATGATAATTGTTCAGAATTGACAGATGTTTAAAAAGTCTTTGATATTGCCATTTTTGTAAAAAAAAAATATTTTGTGTTAGTTTGGGTAAAATAATGTCTTATGCCTAAATGAGTGAAAGTAAACCAAGTATGTATGCTAGTACAATAGTCTTTTGTTAATTTCAGTTTTGGTATATGTTTTCAGGTATTCGTCCATATACATGTGTAGATTGTGGAAAAACTTTCTTGAGTGCCTCTCATAGAAACCAACATCGTCGCATATGTCACTCTCCAATTAAGATGTACCAGTGTTCTTTTTGTGGAAAACGCTTCAAGACAAAAGATTTGATGAATTATCATGAAAGTAATCATAGAGGTTTGTATTTTGAATACTTTGATGCATAGCATTTGTAACATCTTGCAAAGTTAGATGTACAATTTTGTCAATAGGTTTTTTTTAAAAAATGTCTAACCTTCATTGTTTAAGATTGGTAGCAAAAACATTCTGTGGAGTGAAATCCTGTCAAATATGACATACCCAGTGATGTACTGAAATGTTAATTTTATTTATACTGTAATACTGAGAACCATAGGTGTTACTTGATAGTGACTCATTCATAAGAAAAAAGAAATCTTGTGCCATTCATGCACAACACAGTAATTGCTCAGTTATCTGGATCTTCATTATCTGACAGCACTGTACCAGGGGCCAAAGGTATAAATATATATAATAGAAAATTTGAAAAGCCTGCTCTCCGATGTTTGGCAATGCATGGCCTCAAGAAAATGATGGTAACACTGTTTACACTTGTGAAGAAACTAAGAAAGGGTTTAGAGGTGGGCGAAGCCTGGAGAGTTGTGAAGGTGGTGGTGGGGATGGGGGCATTGAATGGCTGGGCACCCAGGGAGAGTAGGGGCAGTAAGGCTGTGTAGAGGAACTCACTCAGGGAAAGGGTTGTTGTGGAAGGTGGGTGGAGCATTCTCACCCCCTCAGTGGGAGGGGGAAATTTAACTTTGTTAAAGTTTTTAACTTTGTTAAAGCTTTTCCATTTTGTTTTTTACATTTATGATTTTTCCACATTTTATTAAAGTATATGTAGAGCACTGTACTGTAACTTGTAATGAAATACAAAGCACAAATAAAACAAAAGAGAGAGAGAGAGAGAAAAAACTGAGGTATCACATGCATTAAAGCCTTTAACACACTTGCTCCTCTGTTTTTCATTTTATACTGTACTATTCTCATTTTTATTTTTACAGCATAAAAGATGTAAAAATCAAACGTGTTACCAAAGAGAGATAAGCATTTGATATCCTTAGTGTGCAGTATGCATTACATACACACACACACACACACTGCACACACTACTTTGCTTGATGGCATTGAGACAAGTTATAAATAGCACAACGTGTTGCCAACATCTACAAATTCTCATTGTAAATGCCATTTTTAATTAGAGATGAAATATCAACAGTGATAAAATATTTAAAATATCTTGTATACTCTTATGATATGTATAATAATCATACTAAACTAAACTTGCAATGAAATTCTGTACAGTAAATAAAGCAAAGCATAAAAAAACCACCATACTGCACCAAAAAACACACACACAAAGTGAAAGAGGTATGTAGAGGTGGTGGCGTCATCATTAATGAAATGCCACATGTAGATGTAAACACACACACACAAGTAAAGCTTCCGTGATATTGGGTGAAATGAAAAAAATTAATTCCAATAAAACAGAAAATGATCAACCACTGTTTAGTAGTGCTCTTAAAATGAATTTGCTTTGGAAGTTCATCATTGAGAAATGCAATATGTACTATTGGATGTTCATTATTGAGAAATGCCATATGTACAGTAAGTTCCAAACGTGAAACTACAAATTTCAGAGGATTTTGTTCAAAATTCACTAACTGGCAACTACAACACGTAGCTGAAAAACTTTTTTTTTTTTTTTTCATTGAAAGCTCCATCAAGCAAAATAAAGCTAAAATATGATGCACAAATATCAAATCTATGATATTTATAACAATCATAAGAAAAAATGACGGTAATAGTAATTATTCCAAATTACAGCAATTACTTCAAACTACAGAAACAAAACAATTTGAAAACATTTTGTATATTTCGAGCAATATGGAAACAAATATTTAATATCATAGTGTATTATCAATTATTTTAGTGAAGATGCATAAAACATGCAAGTATCAATAGAATATAAGGGGAAAATCTCTGTAACATTAAACATAATCAGTCATGAATGCACCTAGATTCAACAGAGAAGTTGGGTGTGGTTGGTAGTTCTGATTTTAGGTTTTAGGACCCGACCATTCAGACTCTACTTCAGCTTTGGCTTCAGTTTCGACCCACGACACAAACGTAACATTATCTACCCAACCTATGAATCACCAGTCGTGTCCTACTAGGGTTGGGGAGGACTGTGACCCAATACCCCCATTGCCAGCCAGTAATATTGAATAAACAGGTAAATCAGTTCCCTCCTTCATTATGTTTGCAATAACTGACAGAAAGTAACCACTATTGAAAGGGTAAACTTGATTGCAAACAGGTTTTCCGTTACAAATACAGAACCATTACAAATACAGAGGGCTTCTCCAAATAATAAAAGTGTTCCCAAATTATTCAAGTCTAAGATCCACCAAGGCTGACCGAATACAACTGAAAATTCATCTATCTGACTTCCTCACTTCCTCTGCCTTGGCTTAGGCCTAGACTTCCTCACTTCCCGGACTTGACTTTGGCGTAGACTTCCTCACTTCCCTGACTTCCCGGACTTGACTTTTTCCCCTGGCTTGGCTTAGGTCTGGACTTCCTCACTTTCCCTGACTTGACTTTGACTTGGCGCCCAGACTTCCTCACTTCCCTGACTTGACTTCCCGACTTGACTTCCCCGACTTAACCTAGGCCTAGACTTCCTCACTTCCCCGACTTAACTTGACTTTTTCCCCCTGACTTGATAATGATACCTAATTAATGGAAAATCATGTTTACAACCATCTAGATATCCAAACAACTCAATTTATTAAATAACAAGCTGGAAAATTTTTCCTTGATTCAATCAGATGCTAAATGTCTTTTTTTTACACCAACTTTTTTTATATTTCATTCAAAAGAAAATGTCTTTGTGCTTTATCAAAAGAGATCATAATAACTTTCGATATGACGCTATAAAAGTAGAAAGTTAATTTACAAATCACTTTAGGCCAATGCTTATGCACTCGGTATCTGCTACCCGTCAATGGTGAACACTTGATATCACACACTGAGAGCCGCAGATGTTTCTATGGGGAAATTCTTTTTTTTTTGCGGGGGGGGGAATTTTTTTTTTCTTCAATAAACAGTTATTGAACTAACACTGACCATTCACTGGGGAAATACCTTCTGTGGTTCTACAGTTAATCACTGATACTTATTATCAGATAAAGCAGATGACAATAATTGGAATAAAATATACTAACTGGCAACCCCACGAGTTTCTAAAGAAGTACAATCAATTTTGAAATTTGTAGCTTCACTTTGAACTTACTGTACTAAAGATGTAAACACACACTGTTTTTACACACACACACACACACACACAGTTTCTATGATAGGGCAAAATGAGTAAAACAAATGAAATATATCATACATGCTCGTGTATCATCCAATCCCACATTTGTTCCTACACAAATACAAACCCTTGGTCCTTTACATATGGGGATACTTTCAGCGTAGCTGAACTGGCTGCTGAAGACTTACAAGGCATGAGTTGGTATTACTACCAGCTGGGCATGTGGTTGGTAACAGTGGGAAACCCACGGTACCAACTGCCCAGATTCACACATTCACTTTACTTTTCGGCCTTGTCCGATGCAGACATGTTTTGCGGCTCTCTGCTCGGACTTTCTGGATGCTAAGGCTTCAGCCTGTTCATGGTGTGTTTGTTCCTGTTTTCATTTTAGCTTGTTCTCCTGTGTATTTGTGCATGTTTGTAAAGTAGATGATCTTTTGCAAACCCATGACTTGGATAAGCCTGTGCGCTGGATTTGCCCTGGTAAGGACAAAAAGTGCAGCCCCTTCCGCTGTAGTGTGGAATCAGACCCCCACTCCCTTTGCATAAAATGTCGCAAAGGGAGCAAGGACTCCTCCTGATTGTACTGTTGTTGACCCCTGTGATGAGTTTTGGTCTCCTGAGCAGTGGGATAGGTACTCTCATAGGCCCAGATATAAGTGGAAGGAATCCAAGGTGTCGGAGGGGCTGTCTCCAATTGTGGTTAATCCTTCCCAGTCTTATCTTAGTCCCAACGGCCTCCCCTTACTGCCCCTGACAGAATCCGTCTCCCTGTCCCCTGTGTCTGCATCCGCAGTCACAGAGGAGGCGAGATGGGTCAACCTAGCCTACACTCCTCTCAGTCCCCCCCCTCCCCCCTCACCCAGAGTCCCTCATCCCTGGAAGAGGGGCGGGACCCTGCCCGCCTCTTGTCTTCTTCCTCAGGTTTGGGATCTATGCCGTGTTTGAGTCGGGCGTGGGAGTTGCTTGGGATGGTTGGCAATCCTCTTCTTCCTCGTCATCATCATCCTCGTCTTCGTCTTCATCCTCCTCTCCCCCTCCCTCTTCTAAGTCCAATTGGGCTAGGAAGGGGAGGGCAGCTCCTCCTCCTTCTAAGAAGACTCGCTCTGCTAAGGTAGCGCTCTCCCCCCCTCGGGGATGAACTGCTGGTTCTCTCGCCGAGAAGGACACCTCAGTACCCTCCTCGGACAGTTTGGGAGCTTCATCCTCCCGGACTGGTTCCATTTCGGCGCCTCTCAAGTGTGTGTTGCCAAAAGCACAATCTCCTCCAGGTGAATGCGCAGTCTCGACCTCCGTCATGAGTTCAGGCACGGAACAGGAGAAGGGGAAGAACCTTCGGGCTTCTTCCCCACCCAAATCGTCGCCCTTGCCCAAATCGGACAAGGGTACGGCGGGGAGGGTGCCCAAGGACGTCTCGTTCCCGAAGGCGTCGGGGATATCAACGAAAGGATCGCCACAGCCTTCTTCGTCTGTTTCGACACTGAAGAAGGCTGGAAAATGCCCGGACGATAGAGACAGTGGCCTCCAATCGGCAGTCCGCGCTCCTGGGTTGGTCTCCTCTGCACGCCCCAGTGTCGAGGCTCATCCAGTGTGGCAGTGTGGATCAGCTGTGTGGAGACCATCCCCTGATCGTCGTGACCATCACTCGCCCAGAAGAGCCAGTCTGTCTAGACCCTCTCACGATCCTCCATTGCGGGTCGGGGACAGTGAGGGGTCCGTCTCCTCCACTGGCTATACCAGCGGATGTGACAGTAGTGTTCGCTCTGTCTCTCCCACCCCCTCAACTTCCTTGGGATTCTCCGGGAGGAAACGGGTTGGTAGGGTTGCCGGGGCTGAGGCCCTCGGACAGTCGGCTTCAGGAGTGTCCGGCCCTCCATCACTCCAAGCGAGCGAGAGGTCGTATGCTGCTGTCGTGCGAGGCAGAGAGACGGGGTCTGTCTCGGGGTCTCCTGCAGGTGGGGCCCTCCCGGATGACCGTCTCTCGGAGGGTCCTCCTCTGAGAGATCCGGACACTCCGGAAATGCAGAGGGTGTTTGTAGAAGTCGTTGCGCTGATCCGTCAGCTCAACGGCTTGGAGGAACTGCTTCCAGCCCCTTTGGAAAAACAGTCGTCCAGGCTAGAGGAGTTCTACGCCTCCAGGAGGGAGCCCAAACCCCTCTTGGTCTACCGTGGTCTCCCTTAGTGGACAGCGTTCTCAGCCAGGTGAACGACTTATCTCTGGACTGTCATCGTCGCTTTGCTCGGCTCGGGCTACCAAGCTGTTACCTCCCCCTCTAATGAGACAGAAGTAGTACTACGTTCCGTCGGAAGGTGTACTGCAGCAGAAGGTCGTGGAACCAGGGCTGACTCAGTTAAGACCTGGTGCCACTTCGGCTCAGCTACTGGGAGAGCAGGCGCTTTTCTCACAAGCTGAGATGAGCGCTTTGGAGGGTACGGCTCTGTCTGCCCTCCAGGTGATCTCTTGGCTCGACAACTCGGCCTTCGTGTTGTCGAGAATTGCAGCCTCGTCTACCCAGAGCGAGAATCCGACCTTCAGGAGCCTTTGCCAGTCTGGGGGTAAGGCTATTTCCTTTATAACCCACCAGGCGGCAAACCTCTGGGCCAACCTGGTGCTGAAGAGAAGGGATGCGGTGCTATCCCGGATCGTCAGGTCACTAGGTACAGAAGCTGCAGTGTCTGCATAATGGATCCATTCTGGACTCCACCTCCCTCTTCCCCAAGTGGGAGGTGGATGCTGTGGTGGACAAGAGAAAGGCCAATGAAGGCGACCGTCTTGTCCACCAGGTAGCGACAAAAGGTATTGCGCAGCCCTCTCATCCTGAGGCCCGGTCCCTGAACCAGGCTAGCACCCCACCCCTGAAGTAGTCTGGTGCTTTGACGGTCGCTCGGGGTGAAGTCCAGCCCTCTACTTCTTCGCCTCCACAGAAGGAACCACAGGGTCCCTTTCGCCAACCTATCCCCCCCAAGAGGAAAGGTAAGGGCAAGAAGAAGAGGGGAGGAGCTCACTAGGGATGGTGAGCCCCCTCAGATGCTGCCATCGGTGGGGGATGCCTATCCAGGCACTGGGCAACGTGGGAGCGATACGGAGCGGAGACCTGGGTAGTGGATGTCCTTCGGAAGGGATATTTTCTACCCTTCGTGTCACCACCTCCCCTCACCGACACTCCGGTCCAGTTCTCATCTTATCTCTAAGACCCCCTGAAGAAACAGGCCCTTCTTCAGGAGGTCGAAACGATGTTGAGCAAGGGTGCCATCGAAGTCGTCAAGGATCGGTCCCCGGGCTTCTACAGCAGGATCTTTCTCGTGGAGAAGGCCTCAGGCGGCTGGAGACCGTGATCGACCTCTCTCCCCTGAATCGTTTTGTTTGCTAGACATGGTTCACGATGGAGGCGGTACGCAAGGTACTGTCGGCCGTCAGGGAGAACGACTTCATGCTGACGGTCGACTTGATGGACGCGTACTTTCAGGTACTAGTTCATCTGTCGTCTCGTCGGTACCCTCGCTTTGCCCTCAACGGAGTGGTCTACCAATTCAAGGTTCTCCGTTTCTGTCTGTCGACCGCTCCGCAGTGTTCACGAGTGTGTTCACCCTCATTTCAGTTTGGGCTCATTCGCGCGGGATACGTCTACTGAGGTATCTCGATGATTGGCTAATCCTGGCAAGCTCCCGCTTGCAGTTGCTACAGGACAGGGATCGTTTCCTCGAGTTGTGTCACGAACTGGGTGTCTTGATCAACTTTCGGAAGTTGGATCTCACTCCCAAACAGAGTGACTCAGTACCTGGGCATGCTGATCAACAGGGCAGCAAGCAGAGTCTTCCCTTCTCAGGCTCGGATCAGCACATTCAAGGAGGTGGTGAGGCAGTTCCTGTCACAACAGGACCAGCCTGCTCAACAGTGGCAAGTCGTGATCGGCCATCTGTCGTCCTTGGAGAAACTCGTTCTGCACGGGCAACTCCACCTTCGGTCTCTCCTGTGGAGACCGAGGGACTTCTGGGATCAATCTCAGGAACCCCAGTCAATTCTCGTCCCCATCTCTCAGGAGGTGAGGGACGATCTCGCCTGTGGGTTGGACTACAGGAACCTTTGCATAGGGACACCTCTGTCTTCTTGCCCCCTGGACTTGCTTCTTTTTTCGGACACATCGAAGGAGGGTTGGGCGCACGCCTGGAGGAGTTGCTGACTTCAGGTGTGTGGGACCAGCACGACTGTCACCTTCACATCAACGTCTTGGAGATGAAGATAGTGTTCTTAGGTCTTCAGTGCTTCCAAGATCGTTTGATGAGCGACAACACGACTGTGGTGGCATATGTCAACAAACAAGGGGGTCTTGTCTCCCGAGCTCTTCATGAGTTGACGTTGCAGGTGCACCAATGGGCATTCGCCCACTCTGTGGAGCTGTCGGCCAGGTACATTCCAGGCAAGAGGAATGTCCTGATGGACACGCTCAGCCATCGGGATCAGGTAGTGGGGTCCGAGTGGTCCCTCCATCAGAGCGTGGCGGACAGGATCTTCAACCTGTGGGGGCATCCAGTAGTCGACCTGTTCGCCACCCAGTACAACAGAAAGCTTCCGACCTTCTCTGTTGTACTGGACCCATTGGCAGCTGCAAAAGGTGCCTTCCAACACTCGTGGGACAACCTTGAAGTGTATGCCTTTCCCCCGTTCTGTCTCCTACGCCCAGTTCTCAGCCGGGTTCTGGTGTCGACGAACCTTCGTATGATCCTGGTGGCCCCAAGAGTCCGGAAGCCGCTTGGTATCCAGACCTGCTGACCCTGCTCTCTGACGTTCTGAGAGAACTTCCCCTCTGGCACAACCTGCTTCGTCAGCTCCATGTAGAACAGTACCACCACGCCGTGGCCTCCCTGTCTCTTCTCGCCTGAAGATTATCCACCATCTCTTGCAAGCGAGAGGCTTTTCTCTCCGGGCAGCGACAGAGATGGTAGGATACCTCAGGAAGTCTTCCGCAGCAGTTTACCAGGGTAAGTGGGCCGTCTTCTGTGGTTGGTGTCGTAGACGGGGTTACTCTCTGGTCGGAGCCACTCTTCAGCAGGTAGTGGATTTCCTTGTCTTTCTTTGTCGGGAGAAGCTCTTATCAGTTTCAGCGGTGAAAGGATACAGGGCAGCCTTAGCCATGGTCTTGAAGCTGAAAGGCATCGATATTTCATCACCCCATGGATGAATATCCTTGCTGATGAAGATGTGTGTCGTTTTGTGGAGGCCTTCTCATTGCCCCTTACGAGCCACTCTCTGACTCTTAAGACCGTCTTCCTTCTACCCATGGAACTAAGGCCCTTTTCAGTTAAACACTGGGATGTGTCCCAGAGTTTGTCCCTGATGTGGTTTGCCATCCCTGAACTTTGTAGATAATGACCCTAATGAGTTCTGACTCTGTCCGACGCTTATCTGAAGCCGTTTTGTGGAGCCTAACTCGAGAGCCACTAAGAGAGGCCACAGACAGGATCTGACTCTCAAGACCGTCTTCCTTCTAGCCCTGGCATCAGCGAAGAGGATTACTGAATTACAGGGACTTTCCTTTTCAGTTAAACACTCGAGGGGATGGGCTTCAGTTTGTCCCAATCAAACCCAGCTCGAAGTGACTTTGTCCCCCTAGAGTTCGACTCTGTCGTGCAGCAAAAAACTCGTTTTGTGGAGCCTAACTCGTGCCCTTACGAGCCACTAAGAGGCCACAGACAGGGATCTGACTCTCAAGACCGTCTTCCCTAGCCCTGGCATCAGGTTTGAGTCTTCAGTTAAACACTCGATCCCATCCTTTGTAGTGACTTTGTCCCTGATGCTCGGTTTGATAATGACCCCCTGACTTTGTAGATAATGACCCTAATGAGTTACTCTGTCCTGTATCTGAAGAGAACGCGTTTTGTGCGCTATCTGAAGAGCCACTAAGAGAGCACAGACACCTCAGGCCTCTTCCTTCTAGCCCTGGCATCAGTGTGAGGCGAATTACAGGGACTTTCTTTTCAGTTAAACACTTTCGCACCGGGACCCCCAAGAAGGATGCTCGTGTCTTTCAAGAACATGATCTCTTTCTGGCTTCAGGCCTGAGGTTATCACCAGGACCCCAAGAAGGAGGTGTCCAAGAACACGATGCAACTGGCTGGCAAGGACATCACCACCAGCCCTCTGCGCCCCCATGCTCACGAAATCAGGGGGATTGCACCCTCTTTAGCATTCAAGAAGAACCTGTCAGTTCAGCAGGTACTAAAGGCGGGGTGTGGTCACGCCAGACCACATTCACCTCTTTTTACCTAAGGGACATTACCCATCTGTCCTTAGATACCTTCTCCTTGGGACCAGTGGTGGAGGCTCAACAAGTTGTGTAAATTACCCAGCTCCCGCATAGGACAGAGTTGCGTCTCGTCTGTTGTACATGCATGATTGGGCGTGAAAGGTGAGTGACTGGCTCTCTCTTCCCCCCCGTCATCCTACCCTTTCCCTCGGGCAGAGAGTTAGGCCGTACAAGCTGAACCAGACGTCTGACGCAGGTGAGTTTCATTACTTGAGTGTCCTATCATTGTTGCCTTTCAGGTATACATTAGATGTAATGTCCCCTCTTTCCCCTGCAAGGCAGGGAAGGGGTTGTGGGCTAATTACCAAACCCATTCCTTATGTTGGTCCTTAGCCCCCGACGTTTCCCAATCACCCCTGATGTGGCTGGGAAGGGTTCTCTCTGGCTTTGACCTCGCTGTGTGATCGTTTACATACCGTAACCTCGTCACAGCTAGGACGGTCTAGTAGACTGGTCCGTATCACCACAGTTCTCACAATGGTGCTCACAGTCCAGTGGCCATGTCCTCCTGGTTCTTACTCCAGGTGAACATAAGGTGCATTGAACTTCCAGTCATTCAGAGACCTCCACTCAAGATTCCTCCCACCGAATCTTGAGTCCCCATATGTAAAGGACCACGGGTTTGTATTTGTGTAGGAACAAATCACATTTTTAAGAGTAAAATGCATTTTTCCTAACATACAAACCCGAGGTCCTTTACTCAGGTTACCCACCTCAGCCGCCCCACAACCTGCCCTAGACCAGAAAGTAAAGTGAATGCGTGAATCTGGGCAGTTGGTACCGTGGGTTTCCCACTGTTACTAACCACATGCCCAGCTGGTAGTAATACCAACTCATGCCTTGTAAGTCTTTAGCAGCCAGTTCAGCTACGCCGAAAGTATCCCCATATGTAAAGGACCTCGGGTTTGTGTGTTAGGAAAAATACATTTTACTCTTAAAAATGCGATATTATGCGACCCTTAAAATTTTGTTCCCTAAACATGATTTCATTGTATATCTTGTGTATCATGCAAGTTGCGTTTTCAATAGGCCAGATAACATTAGGCTAACCTTTTTTCCTCTAATCCCATTCTTTACAAAGCTATGCTCATGGAGTGAATTTCATTTTCAGTAGATCATACTATACTAGGCTATACTTGAGAGAATTTCATTTTCGGTAGATTGCACTAGGCTAGGCTTAACAGAATTACCAAACTTATAGCTATGTAACAATTCATAACCTATATTGCATGATCACCAGTTACTAAAGAACTGACACAACATCGAGTCTGACATAAACAAATGAATTGGGGAAACAGCTGTTTTGTGATTTTGAGGAATTTTATTTTAACAAAGTATGTTAGTTTACCTTTGCATACCTGTTTACACTTATGTACAAAATAAAAGTAATTCCTGTAAACTGATTCTTTAAGCAACTAAAAAATTATTCTCCTAATTATTTTGGTAGTAGGCCTCAATCAGCTAACTCTGAGAACATACTGTAAACATTAGTCAAGCCTACTGAAATGCATATGGTGGATGATCAGTTTTTTATATGATGATAATACAGTATAAAATGGATTCAGTAATTAAGATATCAGTTTCATTACCATTACCTTTATCTTAAATACAGCTGTAATAGCCTATTTGACTTAAGCAAATGGAAAATGTAAGTGTAACACCCAGCCTAGGCCAATAGTTCACACATACTCATTTTGTATCGTGTATGGTAATGTAATATAGTAACAACTGATAAAGTTGCTGTATAAAATTACATTAATGGTCGTAAAACTATGGTAGGCTGTGGGTAAACACAGGTATGCTGCCTACCTACCGAACTGTGACATTTACAAGAGAAAAAAAGAAGGGGTTGCATTTTTTTTTCGAAGTGTATTTATACTGTATATATTGTTCCATATAAGGGGGAAAAAAGGTTGCTAATTGCCTTTCGCATAAAATTTTTGGTTTAAAGTGTGATGGTTATTGTTTATAAGCGTACAGTACAGTATTTAGTATTTGCGGTTATGCAGTATTGACAACGTGAGGTGAGGAAGGGTATGGCGTTGCCCTTGAACATCCTTTGATTTTTTTACTTGTCCTTATTTGGATTTCACCATCATCTGACAGGCCTTGGCTCTGTTAATCCAGACAATCTAGGGATTACTGTACGTACATGGTTATTTTGCCACTAGAGAGGGCCTTTTGCTGCGCCCTCCATTTGACCAAAATTGTTCACTTAATCTTAGGATGTCCCCAGAAATTGGATGGGCTCTCTTCAAGATGTCTTTTTTTTTCCTCTTGTGTTGGGAGAAAATGTCATTAGATACTTTTACTATATCTCTTCCATATTTTCTGTTTGTTTAGGGAAAAGGAAACTGTTTACCATCGTCCTTCCTTTAAAAGTATACTTACACAGTGCAATGGTTCTTTGCAGCATCCCTTCGGTCCCTAGCTACAACTTCTTTCATTCTTTTTTTACTGTACCTCTGTTCATATTCTCTTCCACCTTACTGTCCACCCTCTCCTAACAATTGATTCATAGTGCAACTGCAAGGGTTTCCTCTTGTTACACCCTTCAAACTTCTTCACTGTCCATTTCCATTTCAGCACTGAATGGCCTTAGTTGCCCCAGTACTTGGCTTGTATGCCTAAAATCTATAAATCAATCAGTCTAAAAGTATACTCTTATCTGAGAGTCTTGGCCTGTCAACATTTGCTGTGAGTGTTAGGAGTGAGAAGTTGTTGTTTCAAATTATCACCATGTCTGCATGGCATTTTTAAGGGATCTGGTCTTAAAGACTAATCTTGATCTCTATTATGATGTTGAATAGTAGCTGGTCATGAGGACAAGGTTGAAATGAAATATCCTGAAGGGCAGTGTCCTCCTCCACAAAGAGGTTTGCAGTGGATTAGAACTTTTGTTTTTATTCTTGATAGGGCAAACCAGGATGGACACCATGTAATTATTCATCCAAAGTAGTCTTCCTAGTGTGACATTATTTTCCACAGCTGATTTGAATTTTCATGTCACTAATCCAAGAGAATCTGCTGATGTCATAGTTGGGAGATTTTATCCAGGCCATGATTAAATGTGACCATACTGCTATCACAGCCCTGACTTGAAGCCTAGGGGGCAAACATGGAGGACTATTCTTTGGTAAGGAATGAACTTTTTAAGATGACACAAGAATCATTTCAAGGATTTCGACACCTTATGTGTCACTGTTGGTCAGGAAGTCTCCACTCCTGATGAACTATTATCGCCATGAAGGGAGTCTGTGAGAATCAACAGAGAAATCTTTAGATTAACCTTCATTGACTTGGATTCTTGGGCATGTTTTGACTAGAGAAAATTGTGTTGGATCCAGAAATAATTTAAGTGGCTTGTCACTTGAAAATGTCATATTGACTTCATGATTTAGGGCATGGTACTCTCATAGCTTTGTGTTTTTTTTTTCTTATAAATTAGTGATAGTTCTATTTTTGAAAGTTTATATTTTTATTGAAAGCATTAAAAACTAATAAACTAGTGGTTTTTAACATACAAAACCTTTCTATACATGGAGTTTTCTGCCTCATATAGCATCATAATATTGCTGTTTTCTCTCATAAGTATTATTGGTACCAGTATGTTAATTATGTTGGTTTTGGATGGTCTGCATGTAAAAAATTAGGAATTAATATGAAATTTTCCTCTCAAGAATCATAGATTTTTGTGATAGCTTTGTTGCAATATTGATTGTGGATGTATTTAGATGATTCTTGTGTCTGTTACGCATTTTCATGTAGTTTTAAATGTCATATTTTTGCCATTTATAGCCATTTATAATTGTATATTGTCTTCTATACACAGGAGAGAAGCCATTCAAATGTGAAGTTTGTGGCTATGCAACAGCTTACAGAAACACCTACTATGCTCATAGAAAAAAGCACCTCATTGCCCAAAGGTCATCAGATACCCCGGATAATGAATCTGTAACTGCATTTGGAAACCATATTAGAGGACTGAAAAGGAATGACACTTCAGAGACCAAGGACAAAAGCAAGAAAAATATCTTTATAAAACCAAAATTACCAAGTATAAAAAATAATGAAATATCCTCAAGTTCCTCAAAGCATGAGCATTTACCAAATGTTCATGGCAGTAAGGTGCATGTCATTTCACCTCAGTCACCATCATCATCATCACCATCCTATTCTTCACGTACCATGTTTGTTGCAAAACAGGTTAACATGAACTTTAATTTTTTTTCTCACAATGTTATAAATGATTCAGGCAAAAGAGAAAATGGTCATGATCTTTGTGACACAACACAACTTGCCATGAAATGTACAGATTCTGATGCCAAATTTATTGTGGTCAAAGATAGTGTAGGAGTTGATGGGCAGAATGTGAAAGGCTCTAATAATTTATGTCTAAAAGAATGTACAAATAGACAAATTTCTTCAACCACAGAAAAAAATGATTGTTCCATTATTCTGTCTAATAATGGTAGGTGTTCTATTTCTGAGTGCAAGAGTGTAGATGATTCCCTATTTCTCATTAAGATAGGAGACAACTCATTTGCTGGAGTTTGTTCTGATCATTCTGTGTCATCTGTTGGAGAAATACCAGAGCTCAATTTGAGCTTTGTTGAAGATTTGACATTAACAGCAGTTGACTCCAAATGCTTAGGTAGTGATTTAGCAGCAGAAAGTGTTCTTAGTGTATGTTCACCTACTGCTAGTATCACTCCTGTACACAATTTTATTGCATCATTTAATGAACAAAAATTATTCATGGTGTCACCAAGCAAAAGTGATGTAAACTTATTAGATATGAATAGGATAGATCAGCCTAGGACATTAATGACTGAATGTGACCAGACAGATATGACAGGTGATATATTGTTACCACTGGGTCAGCTAGAAAACATAAAATCTTCGAGTGAAGTTAACTGCAATGTAAATGTAGAATCATCAGCTGAAATTGATGTTGGGATGCCAAGTTTATCCAGTCACATTGATGATTCATTTCACTTAGCCCATATGGAAGTTGTTTGTAGATTATGTGATGAGCAATTTTTTTGTATGGATACTTATATTACTCATTTGGAATCCATTCACAAATAAAATACTATTAAAAACTTTCATTTCTTTTCCCATTTCTAGTAGCAACTCAAAATTCTGTGTCAGTTTTTGGTACTTAACAGAGAAAAATCTGAAAATAAAATGAAATAATTAGATTAAGAATTGGCAAAAGAAAACTATTTAGTTGTAGACTACTGAATTTTGAATTTCTTATGGTTATGAGGAAATCACTGCATGGCAGCATAAAAGTCAAATGGTTTTGCAAAGCTTCATTGCTGACAGAAAAAACATTTGTGCATGTACATACAGTCATTACAATTTTCAGCAAAATGAAAGACTGGTATTTACTTTTTTGTGTCCGATTGTTTTGTTTCTGAGCTCACTTTTTATTGACAGGTTGGAATACAATGCACACACTTGCAAACACACACATACACACTTTCTTTGCCAGATTACCTATGTACAATTTTTGCACACTGAACAGTGTAACCAATTTAGTATCTTGGGTCTTTAAAAGATGATTATGACAGCATTATTAGTATGATGCAAGTACAGTAGCTTTACTAAATGAATACTTTGCCAGTGTATACACCAAGAATAATATACATCAGAAATTCCAAATACCTCAGCAAGATATTTAGCAAAATTAGCAATTATGGAAAACTTAAGCAATATAACATAAATTCTGAACCAATATAAGTTACTGGGTCAAAATGGATTCCACCCACCAGTGACCAAAGAATTAGGAGAAATTACTCCTTCCTTCTGTGACATTTACAAAGAATCCTTGGAGTTGGCAAAAACATGATAGATTAGGGCCTGCAAAATCCTGAACCAGTATTCAAAGGGGGTTTTTAGGGAACTACAGGCCTATTAACGTGGAAAAATAATAGTATTTGTTATAGCAGACAGCATGAGACACTGAGAATCAAAGACACTAATTCGACTAATCTTTAGACTAATTTCATTGTTTGGTACATAAGATAAAAATCAAATAGAAATTTTCTTGTGACCATTTTAGGTTTATCAAATTATTAATTCTTAAAGCATTGCAATTCATTGAATAAAAGCACAAAGTTTAATTACCATAAACAAATCCTTTGGCCAGCCCAATAAGAGTTAAGTATTTTGAATCTGTGATGTAGTAATTACCTAATAGTTAAAACCTTCTCAGTGTCCAATTAACTGAATTTTACCTTTACCTTAACCCACTTACAATTCTCATTTAAAAACAAATTCTTTGGGCCAGCCATATGAGTCTAGCAATGTAACAGTGATTTCAAACAAAAAGCAAAATGAAGAATATTATGAAAGCCATAGAAATGATTTAAATACAGATTTTAAGGCTGACATCATATTAAATTATCATGAATTGTGTTGCATGGTCATTGACCATTTGATTACATTCAGGAAAAGTCACTCTTTGAGGAAAAAAACTGCATTAAGATGATGAAAAATGAGCAAATTTAAAAACAAATGAAAATGGAAAAGATAAAATGTTCAAAGAAATGAAGGGAATGCAACAGAATAATTACAAATTAAAACAGGTTAGCTTATCAAAGAATCTCTGATTAATATGCTCTTCACATAACCACCATAAACTTTAGAAGAGATGCTGTTCTGTCCTAGTGAAGCTTGGACAACAACAAAACAGAATGAGCAACAACCACAGGTCCTGCAGAAAATGTATTAAAGGATTTGTGGAGGACATCTCTCAGGTAGAAGGTAAAGGAGATTTGGCAAGGGCAAACAACTGCCCTGTCAATGGAGCCTTGCCTGACTCTGAGCTCTTACCCAAGGTACAGAGTCAGCCCTTTCCCAGATGACTCATATGGCTGCTTGATTATCTTCCAAAGCCAAGATAAGGTTGTTTTAAGATTTTTCCTTGTGCTTGCCACAACTAACAAACCATCATTGGCATTGGGCTTAAGATGTTCAGCTTGTACACATAGTGCATTTTTGCTGCAAACTCAGCAAAAATGAGAGGAACCCCTATTCCCCCAGAGCTGCAATAATTTGGGCAGACTGCACAATTTCACTGATGCTAAGGCAAGCAGGAAAAGTCTAGTGCAACATCTCTGCTGTTGCCTCCATCTGGTGATTGTACGAAGCAGAGAACAAGCAGCCTGAGTTTTCATGTGGGCAAGACTGTTCAAAGCTCTTCAACAGTATGGATACCTTCACTGAAGCAGAGAGGTCCAGGCCCTTAAGCTAAAAGAGCTGGAAAAGTGGTGGGCAATAGCTCCTAACCACAGAACAGTGAAACTTGTCTTGGCAGGGGTAACTAGAAACTCTCGATCTGCTTTATACTGGCTTCAGCCAGAAAGATGACACCAGTTAGAGAAGATGGCCCGCTTTGCCTAGTTCTGACATTACCCGACATCTCCCATGAAACTCTACAAGAAAAGTCTGACTTCCCCTCAGATGCTGAATCGTCTCCAGCTCTGAGGCACAAGTCACTTCATAACTGGTGATACCTCAGCAGGTTTGGGTGCCATAGCAGTGTGAGCCCATAGGGGGTAGATCTCTGCACCTTGACAAGAAGGCCCAGCAGGTCTGATACCACTTGGCTTATGGGAGCGAGGTTGTGACCAGCACTCGGTTTATCACTTGATGGATCAGCAAGGATGGCAGATAAGCAAAAATGTTGTGGTTGTCCTGAGGGTTAGGAAAGTGTCTTCCAATGCATGCCAAGAATCTGGCATTGGTGAGCAGAACATTAAGAGCTTTCTGCTTAGCCTCAAGTTGAACAGGTTGATCATCAGGGTTCCCCCAAACCTTTAACTACTACTACATTCTGTACAAGTGCAGGGACCACTCCCTCCCTATGACCTGCCCATAGCAAATGGACTGATCAGCCAACACATTATGACAGCCAGTGATGTGTCTGGTTGATAGCTTTATGGCGTGGCAAACAGCCCACTTATGCATTCGTCTCACCAACCTCCTGAATAGAATGGAATATGGATTTTAGGCTTAATCTTAAGCACTGGAACCCAGTGTCATTCAGATGAAAGATTGAATAAAATTTAGTAAACACTTCAGTAAAGGAAGAGCAGTACTTCAGTAAAAGTGCTTAAGAGATGCATGTAAATCATAGATAAAAGAAAATTACTTTAAAATAAAATTAAAACTAAATAAATTAAATCATACTGTTACAGCATACTATCAAACCAAATAGATTAAAATTTTATCATAAAAATTTAAAATAAAATTAAAACAAAAAAATTAAGTAATTCTGTTGTAGCATGCTATAAAACCAAATGGATTAACATTCTGTTATAAACCTGTCATGCAAATATTCATTATATTATGGGCGTCAACTTTAGGACCTGATAAGTCTCCAATACTTTGGCCAGCCAGTCCATATCTTTAGTGTGCTATATATTGTTCCTGGCAGTATTAACATATGTTCAAAAGTGGGAGGAGAATCATAATGCGCACAGACTGGTGAAGGTCCCAGAAACTATTAAAATGTTGGGTGACTTTTTAACCTTTAATTTCATATTGTCAATATGACTAGGCATGGTTAACTTGTAATCAAAAATCGTTTCAAGAAATTTAACCTCATTCTCATGGGGAATGAGGTATCTTTCAATTTAAGACTGTTTCTTAAGATTAATGGTAAATTGAACAGCCACAGTTTTAGAGGGGAAAATCTGAGACTGTTTTCAACAGCCCATTTACTAACTGCATTAATTGACCTTTGCCAATAATTGCATGCTGAAACTGCATCATAACCAGTTACATTTTTGGCAAAGTCATCAACAAACAATGAAGCCTTGACTAGAAGAGAGACAAATTCAACTATTCAAAACAAGTAGCACAAGACAGTGCCTTGTGGGACCCTTTCTTCTAACTCATAAAGGTCAGATAAGGTATTGCCAATTTTAACCTGTCGTACAGATGTCATAAAATGAATCATATTAATTTGAATTTCCATATCATGAAGTTGTTTAATAGTAACAAATCACCATATACAGTAGTATCATAAGCTACTCTAAGATCAAAACAGACAGTCTGGTAATGATCAGCAAATCCCTGTTGAATCTGTGTTGATAATCTAAAGTAAATAATCTAAGATGGATTGATTTTTCCTTAAACCGAACTGAATAAAAGATAACAAACCATTATTATTCCTTAAAATGCCACATTAATCTGGAATATACCATATGCTATATCAAATGAAGTGTGAAGTTCAAAGCAGCGAATCATCTAGCACAAGAATGATTTTAGTGATACCTGCTTTAAGTAAAGTCGATGAAAATACAAGAAGTGAACTACTGAGTTTACCAACTGTTTCAGGGTCGATAACAGTTTGTTGGAAAAAAGCTTTTGTTGCACCTCCTTCACCTCTGACTCTTGCTGGATATGAAGTGCCTCAATCTTTCGTGTTTTGAGTGGTGGTTAACCTTCTTTACAAAGTGACATTGGAATTGGAGATGACAGATGAATATTAATATTTGCTTCAGAAAAGGGACTGAATGATCTGCAAAGTTCTTCATACATAGGAATTGATGGTACATTTAAAGTTTCTCCAAATGGATGGTATTAAGTTCTGATTATAATTGCTAATATCCATAGGAAAGCTACAGATGATAAAGCTTTTACGAAACTAAAAAGGTTCATTTCTGAATTTAAATTCCAATTGAAGTGATGATCGATTTCAAGAGAGCATTTTGTAGTAGCATTCAAAAGCTTGAGACTGAATTTTCCAAGACCAAATTTCTGAGACAGAATTTTCTGACCACCCATGTATATATATAGTATATATATAATATATGTTTATATATATATATATATATATACTGTATATACATATATATACACATATGTATATATGTAATATATATACTGTATATGTATATTATATATACAATATATACATATGTATATATATATACATATATACTGTATATATGTATATATGTAATATATGTATATTATATATACAATATATACATATATACTGTTTATGTATATATATATATATATATATATATATATATATATATATATATATATATATATATATATACATATATACTGTATATACATATAAATATATATACATCTGTATATGTATATATAAATATATGTATGAATATATACAATATATATATGTATATATATATATAGAGATGTATATATATATATACAATACATATATATATATATATATACATTATATATATATATATATATATATATATATATATATATATATATATATATATATATATATATATATATATATATATATATATGCATACATATATGTATATATAATATGTATATATACATATATAGATGTATATACATGTATATATATGATATATATGTTATGGTCATTTTGAGATTGGTCATTTTGCAAACTGCCTGGTCATTTTGGAAAATGACCAAATATCTGTCAGTATGCAAAATGCCCAAATAATTGTGGTCATTTTGGAAAATGACCAGAAGTTTACATTTTGCAAAATGACTATTAGTATCGTTGGTCATTTTGTAAAGTTACCCCAATAGCTGCTGGTCATTATGCAAAAATAAACAAATAGTAACTTAAAATTGATTAGAAAAGTCTATATTAATAAATGTGTGTTTTTTTTATTCAACATTAAAAACTTACATTACACATTACAAGTATATTAGAATATTGAAAGAACAAAACTGAACTTGAAACACAAATTAGTATCCTAAGCAGATACAAATGTTTCGAAGTGTGTGTGCAAGTGTATGTTTGTCTAACAGGCAGTTAGTTCCTACTTATATAGGACAAATATATCACTTATTTGTTGGAAGTATATTGTACACTGAAAAGCTTCACAATGGAAAGTAAGAAAAGTCTTTTCCAAACAAAACTTCTAGAGTCTGAAGAAAACAAAGCTACAAATAGTTCTTTATTTCCCCGGGAAGAATACAAATTAGTCGCCTGAATGAACTTAAACAATCTAAGTCCACAAGACTAAGTGGATTATCGTTTGTTACAAAAATATGAAATACTGGAGGTCAGAGATGGGGTACCACCGTCAAAAGGTGGATAAAGGAACTCAGCTGATTCAATGCTGAAGATGTGTTTGATGTACTTCTAGCTAATCGCATAATTAATACAAAGGAAGAACTTTATGTGTAAGGCAAAAAGAAAATATGCAAACATTTCACGTGATCAGATAACGCTGTTCTTGCAATTGTGACATTAAATAAAAGTAGTGTGCAAAAGTCAGCCAATCGTCTCGAACAGCATGAAAACAGCTCAGGTTAGTAACAAAACAAACAAACATTATTATTCACTATGTTATTAAGACAGACTAGCCTTCAATCTAACACTTTAAATTATATGCATGACCCTACTACTACTACTACTATAGACTACTACTACTACTACTACTACTACTAATAATAATAATAATAATAATAATAATAATAATAATAATAATAATAATAATATCACTAATTCTGAAAAAATAATTATGATGATGTATTTGCATTACTTATAATTTTGTCTTGTACTGTGTCTTTGCAGGTTGACTTGATTGATGTGCAGAGTCAACCAGATGGGAAGTACAGCCTTGACCAAGATGATATGCCTTCGAGCCCTACAGACTAAGACTGCCGAGGAGGTAGGCACCTAATTGACATTTTCTTGATGAAGGAGCCCCTCATATTCTTCAATCTGACAATGGGAGAGAATTTTCAAATAAGGTAATCAAGGAAGTTCTGGCTATGTGGCCAGAATGTAACTGTTCATGGCCAAGATATTCTCAATCACAGGGTTCCGTGGAACGAGCAAACAGAGATGTTGAAAGAATACTCGCTTGCTGGATGAAAGATAACAACACTACACAATGGTCAAATGGACTGCGCTTTGTTCAGTGGCAGAAAGACGCGCCGTCCATTCAGGTAATCACACACCTTATGACCAGTTGGGAGAAAGGCTCATCTTGGCATTTCTGCTGTCAACATGGAACATGGAGACAGAGGAGCAGAAGCACTTTGTTTAGTTAATGAAGAAGATCAAAATGTAGAACAAGAAGTGCTGAAAGTTGTGATAAATTGCAACTCGTGCGGTCAAAACATTCCATGTCATCCTGAAGAAAATGACAATGTTGATGATCCTGTGCTCTGTAATATGCAATAGAAATCGTTAACGAAGGAATCGAAAATACAACAAGAGAAGCCCTCAAAAAAATGAAGGATAAATCAGTACAGCGTTTCAAGCCAGCCCTTGTAACACTGTCATGGTTCCTATTCAGTTGACCGTGGACGAGCGGAGTTTGCA
This sequence comes from Macrobrachium rosenbergii, assembly GCF_040412425.1. Lineage (NCBI taxonomy): Eukaryota > Metazoa > Arthropoda > Malacostraca > Decapoda > Palaemonidae > Macrobrachium > Macrobrachium rosenbergii. Next base: position 27,679,673 of record NC_089781.1, read on the forward strand.
ATGCAAAGGCAATTATAACTGAGACAATGGATGGCGGAACTTACAAACTAGGGACAAAACATGGTTTACTTAAAAAGGGTAAGTCGGAATCAGTTCATTTATGTGCTGAAAAATTTACGTCACTCGAAGAGGTAATAAAATTGCGAGTCAGTCTGCGAGATGCTATTAAAGACTCGATGGGACATGGCAGGGGATCAGTAAGTGTAGCTGCACCCAGTCATGTCAAAAAAAATGCTTCAAAACGAAGTAATGTGCAACAGCAGATGTAAATGCAGCAACTCTTGTTCAAACAAGTTAAGATAATGCTAATTTTGATAATTGTTGAAATAATTTTCAAGTTCAATTTTACTTTCAATATTCTAATATACTCGTAATGTGTAATGTAAGTTTTTAATGTTGAATAAATGACCAGCAGCTATTGGGGTAACTTTACAAAATGACCAACGATACTAATAGTCATTTTGCAAAATGACCAAACTTCTGGTCATTTTTCAATATTCTAATATACTTGTAATGTGTAATGTAATTTTTAATGTTGAATAAAAAAACAAACTTTATTAATACTTAGACTTTTCTAATCAATTTTAAGTTACTATTTGTTTATTTTTTGCATAATGACCAGCAGCTTTTGGGGTAACTTTACAAAATGACATCAATAGTCATTTTGCAAAATGACCAAACTTCTGGTCATTTTCCAAAATGACCACAATTATTTGGGTTTTGCATACTGAAGATATTTTGGTCATTTTCTGACCGGGCTTTGGACCAATTAAAATGACCGTAATATATACACTCTGTATATATACATACAAATATAAATTATCATACCTAATTTCATATATATATATATATATATTACTATCTGGAATATATAACTATATATACATATATATGTATATATACATATAAATGGCCATCACTAAACTGGGACCTGGAGGTTGGATTAGCCATTTATTAGGGAATACACGAAACCCAGCAGCTAAGAATCTTAGAATTAAAATATCCCATAAATCAGTACAAGGGTTAATGAAGAAAAGACAATTATCAAATACAGGTAGAAGATATTTGAGTTTACGCTGGGGTTAGCAATTAATACCGATACGAAAATTTTTAGGAAATATTTCTGAGTTCAGTCCTGTGTCAGGGTGACACGGGACCTCCCTCAGAAATAGATTTTTCCTTTGTCAAAATCCCTTTTCTGAGTTCAGTCCCGGAGGTTGAAATTCCATTACAGAACGAATTTCTAGGTATAAAAATTTATATAAATATATATATATATATATATATATATATATATATATATATATATATATATATATATATATATATATATATATTTATATATTTATATATTTAGATATTTAGATATTTAGATATTTATATATATATATATATATATATATATATATATATATATATATATATATATATATATATATATATATATAAATAAATGTGTGTATGTATGTCTGTGTGTGTGTATGTGCCAGTATAACTCTGAAATGCAATGAGCAATTTAAACCAAACTTGATATACTTATTACTTACCATCTAGAAATCAGCACTGTGGGGGGGGAAGACATCACTATATAGCACCAAAGGGCACCAAACAGGGTAGGGGTGGGAAGAGCTTCCCTGAAACGGGCTGGTTATGCTCGTAAGTATATCTTAGTTTAACCAGACCACTGAGCTGATTAACAGCTCTCCTAGGGCTGGCCTGAAGGATTAGATTTATTTTCCGTGGCTAAGAACCAATTGGTTACCTAGCAGGGACTATTATTGTGCCCAAACCACATTATAGCGACAAATGAATTTCTATCACCAGAAATAAATCCTCTTATTCTCCACTGGCGGTAACTTGACTTAGTAACTTGACGACTTTATCATACCTAATTTCGGTTTTACATATGACTTACTAGCTGGAAAAGAATACTGTGGAGTAAGATATCAATGCAACCAAAGGGGGTGGGGGTTAGGAAGGGAGGGAGGAAGGGAGGGAGGGAGGGAGGAAGAGAGAGAGAGTAGAGGGGGTGTTAGGGAGAAGAAAGTGGGAAAGATACAGAGGGTTGGAGAGAGAGAGAGTAGAGGGGTTGTTAGGAGAGAGAGAGAGAGAGAGAGAGAGAGAGAGAGAGAGAGAGAGAGAGAGAGAGGGAGAGAGAGAGAGAGGCCGTTAGGGAGAAGAAAGAGGAAAGAGAGAGAGAGCGAGAGCAGAGGGGGTGTTAGGGAGGAGAAAGAGGGAAAAAGTGAGAGAAGTAGAGGGGAAAGAGGGAAAGAGTGAAAGAGAGTTTATCTGTTGTCATTCAGAGTTATCCTGGGCAGCACCTGGTTGGTAAGCTGGTATAAATGCATATCGCTCACTTGCTAGAAGAGTGGCATAACTCAAAAATTGCTGTTTTTCAGGAGAAGCAATTTAGGTTGAAAACTCTCTATAGTGTAACAGTGACGTGTCATGCCCTCTAGCGGTTGGTATTACAGATACAAACTAGCAGATACCCGCTACTCCTTGCATTTGCTAGTTCCCATGTCCGTACTATACCCATACCCTCATCTGTATTACCCCTACCCATATCCATACCATACCCATATCTGTACCATAACCATAACTAAACCCATACCCATATCTGTTTCATACCCATATCCATACAATACCCATACACATATCTGTATCCATACCATACTCAATACCCTATACCCTTAACCATACCTAAATCCATTCCATACCCATAACCCATAACCCATTCCATACCCATGCCCATCCTATACCCATATACATACCATACCTATACCCATATTCGTGCCATACCCATACCCACAACTAAATTAACCCTACTACTAATAATCAGCAAAAGTCTATGGGCCGCACAGCCCCATTTACCTTCCTGTCACATACAAACAACTGACCATATCTTGGCGTAGGTGCAGGAGCAGCTGTTGATGGGTTTTGAATCAATGCTGATGCCATTGGCTGTTCCGGACCATCACCAGTAGTGCCTGCTGTTGTTCTAGAATTACCTGCCGAGTCCATTTCAAAATGAAAATAACAAGCTCAGGCAAAAAATCCTTTATTATATACCTCTGGGTCACTTAATGTTGAAAATTTCTGCATAGTTATTAAAATATCCTTGAAAGACGTCTTCACAACGCCAGGATCCTTTGAAGCAGTCTTTAGCTCCTGAAGCATTCCCAGAGAAATGCCCATTGGATTATAACATCTTAAATTCTTCAAGACTCCAGGATCCTGTGAAGTCGTCTTCAGATCCTAAATCACTTCCCTTCAGGGAAGAAATCCAGAATTTGTCTTCGGAATCATTTCTTTCACCTCCTGGAGGAACACCCAGTGGATTATATAGTGTTCTTTTAACCTTCAAAACCCCAGTTGTATAACAGGGGTAGTGTTTACTGTGATCTTCATAATGCAGATGGTTCATAGTTACCACATGAGGTTAAACATTTCATATATAAATTCTAAAGGTCAAGCAAATTATATTTTGATTTGAAAAACCTGTACATTACTTTTATAAAAAAAATTATGTCCTTACAAATCTATAAACAATTTGTTTAAAGTTCTCAATCTCAACACATTTTCATCATAAAACTTGGAAAAGGGAAGAGGGGAGGGAGAAGGAAGAGTAATGGGAAAGGGAAGAGGGGAGGGGAGGGGATGGGGAAGGGGAATAAGGGCATGGGAGGAAGGGGAATAAGGGCATGGGAGGGGAAGGGGAAGGGAGGGGGAGGGGAGGTCACACACACACAGGCAGCCAAGGAAATTAATATTCTTGAAAGATGTCTTCACAACTCCAGGATCCTTTAAAGCAGTCTTCAGCTCCTGAAGCATTTCTGGAGAAATGTCCATTGGATTATAACGTCTTCTTAAATTCTTCAAACGACTCCAGGATCCTGGTTCATAGTTACCACAAGAGGTTAATTAAACACTTCATATAAATTCTAAGGGTCAAGCAAGTTATTATTTTGATTTGAAAAACCTGTACGTTACTTTTATGAAAAAAATGATGTCCTTACAAACCTATAAACATTTTTTTAATAGTACTCAATCGCAACACATTTTCATCATAAAACATGGAAAAAAGGAAGAGGGAAAAGGGAGGGGAAGAGGGATGGGAAAGGGGAAGGGAGGAGAGGAGGAAGGGGAGGGGATTATCGTTTTTCCATGAGGGAGTTGAGGTCCCAGGGAGGGGCGTGGTATGGGACCACCCTGCTTAAAACGGTTTTTGGGGGTAGGGAAGTGGGAGGAATGGGGACACACATGCACAACACATGCAGAAAGGCAGCCAACAAAATTAATATAATAGATATGGAACAAAGAACTGGCTATCTGCTGGTTTCAATAACTCAAAAAACACATTTTTTTAGTTGTATAATATTATATATATAAATATATATATATATATATACTGATATATATATATATTATATATTATATATATATATATATATATATATATATATATATATATATATATAATTTCTTTATTATATATATATCTCAAGACTGTCTCATTATCAAAGCTTGAAAAATACACTGAAATATAATTATAAAAACAGACTCATACTTAAAATTACAACCAAATATAATACAAAGTTATATGAAAAAGAGAGAGAAAAAACGTTACCAGTTGGACGAAGTATAAAAGCTGAGTGACATGAACAAAGAATTCCAGGCCGGGGTAAACTCACGTCAGGTAGAGTCGTTGAGGTAGTTTGATTATTCAATCTTTGTACTAGTAGTTTAATAACAAAGTGATTCAAAAGTAAATCGAAGACTTGGGAACTTTGCTAAATTTATTAAAATCTTTATTGTCAATTTCAGTCTTACACCTTTTGGCGCCGTTTTCGAATATGACAATGAATTCCGTGACCTGAGGTCAAAACAAGTTCAATAACTGCGAACAAGTACAATTTATGACAAAAAACAGTTCAGAACTTTCAATATGGATACAGCTTGATGCCTGCTAATAAAGCATTTCCCGACTAATTTATGACAGTTGAAAATAAATAAACGATGCTTTTAATGTCAGAAGAGGGACTAATTTTGTCTTTGTACTGAAATAACGATTTAACAGTAAGAAAATTAACTGGAATCAATTTACAGTTAATGGCACTGCATACGTCGATTGAATTTACAAATTCAAAGATGCTGTAACGTCTTTATCATGAATCTGCTGGGGACTGAAAAAGTCATCTTAGGAACTGTGCTCATCTGTAACTTAGGTGTATATTTATTATTCAGAAATTTATCTAAATATGTATATAAAAAATTCTGGGACGGTAACAGTTGTCTAAAAAGTATTTGTATAAAAAGTTATTTCGTTATTGAATCCAGATTAGCTGGAAGTTAAAGTAAAAACGACCTGTGTTCCGACTCCAGCACGCGGAAGGGGCCAATAAGTTTAATTTCAAGTTAAAACAGCAATGACTATAAAAATTCAAACCTCTGACCTGTAAGTCTTTTTCTAAACACTGACGAATTAAAAACGCCCATTTTGTCTGCAGTGAATAAAATGTGGCGATCTTCTTACACACTCGTTTATTATCAAATTTAAATTTACATTTCTTGCCTCATTTCCTCTGAAGATTCTATTTTCATTTATCCTCATTAATATTTTATGTTTGCAACATTATAAATTAATTCCTTTTTTTGGAATATTAATCCGTTTCTCTTAGTTGATCTTCCAATATTCTGTATTACCATTGTGTCCTCTGCATGTTTATTTGTATATATAGCGAGCCGTAGTAAAGATAAAGCTCCGGGAGTAAAATAACAAATGAACGCAGGGCCTGAGCGCACGCTTCTTCTGATCGCTTCTTGCAACTGAATGTGGCTTCAACTTACAAGTCGAGCAACAACACATTCTGGACTCTTACCTGATGGGGAACACTCCAACCTGCATGAATCCTTTGGCCAAGCGGCGCTCTGATACCAGCTGGACTAAATTAGGGCCTACTGGGTTCAAGACCACAAGTTCTCCGAACAACATGCTGGAAGCTTCTGGAAATAACAACTGAGCAAAGGTTGGTGGTTCTGCCAGAAATTGGGATGGAAGAACCCGTTATCCTTTACTATTTTCAGAGCATAGCCTGGAACCACATATTCCTGGCTGAATCTCTAATCCTTCATTTAACTTGTTAACTGAGGTCCCGTCCCGCCAAATTAGATGTGATGGCTTAATCTGATATTTGGATTTCTGGGTCAGCATTAGTATACTGGCGAAACATATCAATCCTTTCTGCCTCTCAACAACTAGGAAAGTTTCATCGACATACCTTTTTTCTGTAAAAGAGGTAGGATGGAGCAGGTGGCAATTGGCTGACAATTGCTCCTCTAGGAAGACCATGCATCCCCTTGCTTCGTGAAGACGTGAAACGTGGCTGGTGGTCCGTAGATTGTGAAGGCGTCCCCTCCAGGGCATGGGCCGGACTGGCAGCGTATTTACAATCTGTATACAGGTCGTGAGCATACCAGCCAGTTGAATCACTTGCCAGATCACGTAGCCAATCAGATTCGAGCAATGACGTCATCCAGGACATATGCGAATAGCATATCGTCGTTAGCTGGATATTTTTATCGTATATTAGACAAATGTGCCTCAGTGAGCAGCAATAACCCATGCTGGCTGGGTCCCCAGAAATATTGTTCAAATATTAACCCTCTTGTGTATTTGTGTCCATAAAAGAGACTAAAAATTGTGTTAAATTAAATTAAGATATGGAGCGAACAGTGACGTCATCGTCGATCAAAAACCTGTAAACAACAGATGAGACGCAATTGAGAAAACCTTATGAATTAACAGCAAAGAAGGAAAATTTAACAAAGCCTTAAAATATTAATAAATTATATCGACTTTACTAATTTTTAACATAAAAATGTCTAAACTGCTAGAAAATTCCACATTTCATAGAATACTGTATACAGGTGGAAAGTGGAGCCCATTATTCTGTTCACCGAAGGTGGAGAAGGCTTACAAAACATCACCCAAGTTTTTATATTGTCCTCTGGTTTATAACCCTGAAAATACATCATTATAATAAGGTCATCTAGTGAAACTGACTTAATTAACATTATGGATTCTAAAAAAGGGCCCTATTAACTGTGTATATTTTTAGCTCAGTTACTGCAGGAATATGTCCGTTTTCTTAAAGCACCTTTAAGGAGGGGGAACGTGTTGGAGGCCTTCTTCAAGAATGCCTGTGTAATCTTATTATTGTTATTCAGAATGAAGCTTTTAACTAATATAGTTACATGAACAGAAGATTTTATTATATTGACGACATAAAACGCCATACTTGGCAACGTCCCGGGGAAAAAATGTCAATATTGCTTTCTAAAAGGAGGAATGAGGACTCTTCTATTTAGTTTTAAGAAGACAATGACGTCGCTGATGGTGGGTTTTTTTATTTATTATTGGGCTCTTTAATGCATAAAAATACACCAGTGAGTTAATTTTGAACAATATTTCTCCGTGATAAGTCCCAGGGTTATTCTGCTCACACACAGTTGTCTAATATACGGCAAAATATAGCTAATTAAAATATGCGGTCGATGACGTCATTGCTCCGGGTCTGGAATCTGATTGGCTACGTGATCTGGTTGCCGTGATTGATCGACTGGCTGGTATGCTCATCCTGTGTATACAGATTGTAAAAACCGCTGGGCCCTGGGCACGTGCCAAGGCACGAGAATCCTGTGCCCACCCACTGGCCCACTAAGGCATCTCTATTGACGAAATACTTTCAAATATAATCAATATTTTCCCTCAGCTTGGAATCAACATCATATGTCTCTTAAATGCATGCTCATTTAATTTTGTAACACTCTTAAACCAACTTCCCACCTCTTCATAACCAAAGTAGACCAGTTACCCCTCAGAGAGGCCATAGAGAAGGAGAAGAGACTGACAAACTAGGCAATGTCAGGCAAATTTTAAAATTAGTTGTTAGTCATGATCCAATTGTAAAAGATCGGTTACAGGGTGGACCAAAAAATGCTCAGTACACATGCCCAGAGATACAAAATGAAGTAATTTGTATTTTAGCCGAGACGATTAGGACAGAAATTGTAAATGAAGTGAAGGAAGCAAATTTTTCTCCATAATAGTTGATGAAACTAAGGATGTACCTGAAAACAGAACAATTACCCCTCATTATCAGGTACTATTACAAAGAAAACCTCTATGAGAGTTTTTTAGACTTTAAAGCTGCTTTTCAACTTGATGCGAATGCACTAACTCACGAAATACTTAATGTTCTAAAGAGACATGAAATTGATTTCAGGGCCAATTTAGTTGGTCAAGGTTATGCTGGTGCCTCAGTTATGAGTGGCAGACACAAAGGAGTTGCAGCACGCACAAAACAAGAGGCACCATTTGCTTTCTATGTACACCATCATGCCCATCGTCTAAATCTAGTTCTTGTCGATGTCATCAAATCTTTACCTGACGCTTCACAATTTTTCCTCATTGTTGGAAAAACTGTATGTATTCATTAGTGGCTCTTATGCCCATGCAAAGTGGATCGATGTACAAAAGGAACTGTATCCCAATGAACAAACAAGAGCGCTAAAGCGATATTCAGATACCCGATGGGCTTGCAGGTATGATGCTTGCAAAGTAATCAGAGATAGGTTGTCTGCTGTGGTGCGTGTTATGGAAGATTTACTGATGACTTTAATGTAGATAGGCTATTGATGCAAGAGGACTGTTATGCCAAATAAATGCTCATTTTGTTATGAAGTTAGACCTGATCAAAACATATATTCTTGGTAAGATAAATCAATTATCAAATTTGCTACAGTCAGCTAACTTCACTTGGTAAAAGCTGATGCCTGCGAATTAATCGAAACTGTAACAGCTCAGCTTGAAGAGATGCGTTTAGATCCATCTTCTTTTGATCCTTTGTGGGATGAGGTGGAGAAGAGTTCAACAGCTCATGGTTTTGATACTTCAGTGTGAGTGTAGACCATCAAAGAAAACGTGCTCAGAATTTCTTAATGACGCCTGTGAATTGCAGGAGTTTGTTGTTGTTGATTCTATTGGAAAAACAGTCAGGAAGCAATCACAGACTTTGACCTCAGTGTTAAATATTCAGCACGTATTCACTTTTTTTTGTTACCCTATTGTAGACCGTTGGCGTTTTTCAAAAATGAAAAGGCCGTTCAGTAATGAAACCTGCACACTTATGAAAGCATGACAACTTAACCCACAAGTACAGAATTCCATGTATTGACCTTTCAAGAAAATGTGTAAATTCATGCCTATAAAGTAACACTGAAGATCTCAAACATATCTTTGTACTCTGGAAAAACGATTTAACAAAGACGGATTAACTGGACGTCAATTGACACTGAAATGGCCTAAATCATCGTTAAACTTGCTGTTAATTCTTAATCCATATGAGGAGGCATTTATCATGAACTCTGCAGACTAGCCAAAAAGTTCTGCAACTGTTACTCATTTGTAAGCTTCAGGTAGATATTTATTACTCTGAAATTAATTAAGACTACTCTCAGAAATGCAATGGGCAATGACAGAATAAGTATAAAATCTTATTGTGTTATCAATTGAAAGTATGCGAGTTAAAAGACTAGATTTAGAGGAATTCGTAGATAGGTTTGCAGAAAATCAAAGAACAGGAAATATTGTTAAAATGAAACATGTCGACCTGCCTGCTGTCTTCATCACATATAATGTATAAAAGGCAATTTTTTTCAAATTTTAAAACGTTCAATATATATATATATATATATCAAATATAAATATACATTTATTGCATCATTTATATATATATTATATTTTATTTATCCTATTAATATTTTATATATATTTATAACATTATATATTAATGCATATTATTTTGCATATATAATATTTCTCTTATTGATCTTCCATATATGTATATACCATATATATCACTATATATATTTATTTATATATATATATATATATATATAAATATAAAATAACATATATATGATTATTATCACTTTTCTTCTGATTCATTTAAAACAACATTAATCAGGTGAAAAATAAAAACAAGGTGCAACAACCTTCTCAATGGCTTGGAAATAAAGTCGAAACCAGTCAGGACCTACACCAGCTGGATAAATTTTTCACTGGTTCAAGACCACAAGCTATATATATATATATATATATGCATATATATATATATATATATGATAAATATATATATATATATAATTATATATATATAACCTCCTTCATCCATTTAATTTTTGATCAGTACCTATTACATAATAGACTTATAAAAGTCTATTTTTCTAACTTCTTAACTATTTCCATGCTTATGTTTCTCTAATCAATTTCAAATAAATACAGGAAATTAATGTGTTTTGCATAGCTCACTTTATGTTTTTCAGTTTCATATCTGTAATTTCTATTCTGTAATTACGCATAATTATAATGTACCTATTTCTGTACATCTCTGTTTTACATACAATACAACAGAATTTCAGATACCTACCTATAATGCCTGAATATCCACCGCTGGTTTCAGAATATGCCCTAATACCCTTCTCACATGGCTAAAAGAATGCCTCTGAAATTGGTCACATTTCAAAATCTTCTTGGGGGCTTACAGCGCCCCACTGAATCCTGTGCCCAGCTGTACTGGCCCACTCGCTCCGCTTGACCTAAATGCTTGGAGGAATAATCAATGTTATTCCTCCAAGGCCTCAGTGGCCCCATATTCACTTTTGTAACACTCTTAAACCAACTCACTGACAGACTCCCAGCTACGCCACTGAACGTCGGCAAGAGTGGGGACCCCTTTGACCGTCAACCTGACAGTAGGAAACACCTTTAAAAATAAAGGCAGTGTCCAATTGTAAAAGATCGGTTGTAAAAGTTTCTAAAAATTATCAAGTACAAAACCCTTAAACACAGTGCCCATTTCAGTAAAATTTTTCTTTAAAATTATAAATAAATTATATATATAATACATACATATAAATTTATATATATATTGTATGAAACTATATATATATATAAAATATATATATATATATATATTATCATATATATATATGTAAATATGTGATATATATATATATATATATATATTTATATATATATATATATATATATATACTATATATATATAATATATCTATACATATAAAAATATATATGTATATATAAAATATATTTATATATAATAATATATGATGTATGTATTATATATTATATATATATATATATATATATATATATATATATATATATATATATATATATATATATATATATATATATATATATATATTATATATACATATAATATATATATATATATATATAAAATATATATATACATATATATATATATATATATATATATATATATATATATATATATATATATATATATATATATATATATATATATATATATATTGTTACATTCTAAGGCTGGTTGGAAGAGTTAAACTGGATTTTGAATGTACTTTGCCTTGGGGGCCAACACCTAGCGCTCAGAACGTAAGCAATAAATGTAATTACTAAGATGACTTACCTTGATATTACATCTATTCAACAGGGAAATGGATGGTCCTCTTTCAAACCAGTTAAGTAATTTTAAACTGAATTTATTTACAAACTGAGCAATCAAAAAATTAATATGAAATGGCCGACTGAGCAGCAAACAAGGCACATACGATGCGCAGTAAGACTATGCATAGCAAATAAATAAATCTAAAAGGGCTACAACCCTGAAAGAGCTTTGGCACACAAATGAAAACCACTGCTGTTAAGACTGGCTGACAATTAATGGAGATTTTAGCACAATGTGAATGCTGAGGGGACCATGTCACATGCCCCTGGACCGCTGTTAGTCAGAAGACTCTTGCACATAGCAAGATGGCAGTTAAATGTCTGACGCTATTTGGTTCACAAGGGCAGGGGCAGAAACTTGAAGAGCCATATAACAGGATTCTGGAAAAGAATTCCAGTTTAGCATTTAGATGTATTGACTTTCTCTCACAAGAAATTACTTATTCATGATGTAGGAAATTATCTATTAGATTTAGTTAGTACATGATAACACTATGGAGCGAAAGCTCTGATTATTATCACAGAACAAACTTAATTTAAGCTTGGAACAAGTCATGAGGGTAAATGTGCATGCTAGGCTGTGGGAAACAAAGAGGCTTTGTTTTGGGAGAATGAAAGGTCGGAAATACTGAAAATGGAAAGAAATTCGTGAGAAGGGAAAGAACACTGGCGTTACTTGCAACTTCAAGATGTACCATATTGGATCTGTGCATGGAGCTCGCTTGCAACAGATGAATTCCGGCTGCAGAAGTCCCGACACATGGCCAGTGTAAGAGGGAGACACAGTCCCACCTTGGTACTTTGGCGGCCAGACAGTGACAGGTGGGTTCCTTGCTGGGTGAGCGGCTCCCGTTCTCAACTGCCACTCTGTTGGTCGTGAGTTCGAATCTCCGAGCGGCCAGTGAAGAACAAGAGGAATTTGTTTCTGGTGATAGAAATTATTTCTCGCTATAATGTGGTTCGGATTCCACAATAATATGTAGGTCCCGTTGCTAGGTAACCAATTGGTTCTTAGCCACGTAAAAATAAAAACCCTCTAATCCTTCGGGCCAGCCCTGGAGAGCTGTTAATCAGCTCAGTGGTCTGGTTAAACTAAGATATACTTAACTTTAACAGTGACAGGTGAGGTCACAAGGCATCCCCCTTTGATTTCTAGAGCTGGGCAGACAATGGTCAATCTGGAAGGAGCAATAACAACCAGCACAAAGGTCGAAGGGAAATAGGTCTAGTTAAGTCTATTAAGGGTCAGCATAGTAGCCCGATTACGTCCTGACTGATCTTTCTTTCCTAATGGCTTTGTCCCCCAAATCATATGATGCTGGGGTTAAGATGCCTCCATTTATCCCACAAAATCATACGATATGGGGGTAGGACGTCAACATGTGTTCACCCCATAGTGGGGTCTCCTCCAGCCGCCATTAAATTTGATTTCCTAGCTAACGGGCTGAAGGGACGAATTTTCTAAATATGTGAAAACTCCCCCCTTTGAGAAGGTATTCACTCCCTTTTGGGCATGAAGGCCTTGGCTAAGTTAGTTATTCATCTCAACTAGTCAGTTAGCTTCCTAAATGAGTCCTACTTTTGCAATGCAGCTAGCTAGAAGGACCTACCTAACTGCTAGGAGGGGATACTAGTTTTACTAACTTACTACAGCAGAGCCTACCATTATACAAAGGTAGCTACAGACTTCTACTAGCTGTCTCTGACGACAGGGGGAGCTCTACTCCTAGGCAAAGGGTACATGGAAAATGTGTCTTGTTGACATGGTCTACTATCCTACTGCCCTAGCACTAAATTAAACGACAGTGACCTAACTAAGTGCAATTAATTACGGATTACACAATTCTTTATGGAATAACACACACAATATTTTTTGGACATGAGCAACCTGAAGGGTTAATTATGTTAAGCAGTCAGTGTACCAGCTTCAGTGTTGGGCAGGTTTATCATGAGTTTATCATCAGGATTAGTACTAAAAGACTGCCTAGGGTGTTAGATGTTAGTCTACTTGGGCAGAGGTCACGCAGGCTACCTCCTCTGGGTAGGTGCCAAGATCCCTCTGAGATGGAAACGGCACTGTGCCAATGGGACATAAGTGCCAAGGAGAGCCTGTGGCTCTTATGGGTTAATTGGATCTCTTTCGCTCCTTCTTCTTCTTCTTCGGGTTCCTCCAAGGTCTGGCTACGCCATTCCTAGGAGGTGACAAGGGCGCTGACACGGGGGAAGGCCAGAAGTGCCGTCAGGAGCAGAATCCGAGGTAGCCCTAGGAGCTACGGGGAGGCTCCCTACTTCAGCTGCTGTGACAGCCGCTGTAAGGGTGGAACCAGCGTCTGCATCCTGACTTGACAATTCCTGGTCGACCAGAGAAGGTGTAGCATTAAGGTCTGCCAGAGGTTCATCCTTGGCAGATGAAGGTGATTAAGAAGATGAAACGTCGGGGTTCGGAGGCTCACAATTGGGAATGATCAATTCAGTGAGGTTTGGAGGATCCCCTGTTGGAGGGTCCAAGACATGATTTGGATCCAGCACTGGCACTAACTCGGGGCCAGGCACAAAGGTTAAGGTTAGTGGAGGTGCTACGTCTGAGATAGACAGAGCTTGGCACTGCTCAGGGCTCTCAAGTGGCACTGGCAGAGAATTTGAGTCAGGCGTGGCTGTAAGGGACCCGGAGGTGCAAAATTCCTTGGTTTGCCTGAGGTAGACAACAGACAGATTCCTGTCTTAGTTGGAGGGTAGAGCCTCTTGAAATGGTTATGGTTTATGGTGTCCACTGCATTTTGCTTGCTAAAATTCAAACCATTAACTCTGCCCTCTTGTGTTACAGGTCGTCAGTGGTACCTGGAAATTTCCCTTCAAGGTGAGGGAGGAAACTTTTAAATGGCCATCCTTTTGTGAGGATTGAGGACTGGGCCTGGAGATGCACTAAGAAAAATGCCTCTTCTGTCGACCACTTTGGTGAGCAGAAGGTAGGGGCTGAAAACACGCCTGTCATTATAAAATAGGAGCAATCAGGTGGTTTTGGAGTTAAGGCCTCCGTGGTGGAGGTAGCTAGGCAACAGAGTGGCATTGGGGAAGGACATCTCCAGAGGTGGTCTCGTCCTGACAGGAACTCCACTCCATGCCTGATTTTGTTCATCACGCCAATGCAGTGAGGTTGCGTGCCCCAAGGGGTTGTTACCTGAAGCTCGACTGTGGGAGTGGTCTTGGTCTGCACCTCTATCCAAGTCATTGTCCACCTGGTCTTTTTGTCTACAGTGGCACTGGTTGGCACTCGGGTCTGCTCAATCAGGCTAATATCTGAGCCAGTGTCTACTGTAACTGGCAGGTTCACTGGTAAGCTAGAGCCATCCAGGGGTGCCACTGAGACGGACTGAGTCCACACCCACTCAGGGCGAGACATATCTGGCGGCATGGCAGCAGATGTCATGGTACTAATCAGGTTGACTTACTTAGTAGAGGGGATATGTTTTGGGCAACCAGGGTATCTGGCAGTATAGTGCCCTTGAGTTCCACAGTGTCGGCAGGGTCCCCTTGAATGGGCTGATTTCCCTATGGTGACTGTCGGTGGAGAAGATTGAGTGGACATAGAGGGAGAGGAGTTCTGGCTGGTAGTAGGAGGCTGCTTATTGTTGCCCAACTTGTAGCAGCAATCAAATTCAGTGTGCCCAACTTCTTACAGTGGGTGCACATAGGCTTGCTAGGCAGTCCGTTCTTCAGGCAAGTCGAGCCTGGGAGGTACCCGGGTGGCACTATGTGCTGTTGAGATGTGCTGTGGGATTGGTTGTAGGTTTCCCAGGTATCAGCCATTCAGCAGGCTTCTATAAGTGTGGTGGGCTGCTTAACACTGAGATACGCAGCAAGGGACCCAAACACACACTGGAAAAGATCCTCCAGCATGGTCTGATTGAATAGGTCCTCGAAGGTAGTGCACGACAGGGAATCGAACCAGCGGGTACCAGACTGGGTCTTATGACAAGCCCATTCAGTCCAGGACCATCCGATTTCCTTGGCAAGACCTCGGAACTGCAGTCTCCATTTCTGTGGGGTTATTCCTTAGGCTTTCATTATGACCCTATGAACTTCTACCATGTCACCTCTTTGACTCTTCTCCAGTGAGCGGAGGGCTGCCTTAGCTTTTCCTTCCATGTGCTTGGCAAGCACTAAGGCCCTCCCTGTCTTGGTGGTGTTTTAGTTTTCAAAGAGCAACTCTATTTCCTCCAACCATGCTTCTGGCTCTTCCTCAGTCCACTTGGGGACTAGGAAATTAATGCTTGGGATTGGAGCATTTGGTGCAGCAGGTGTGGGGTTGGAGGCTTGTTGGATAGCCATAGCTTCAGCATTTTCTCTTTGAGCCTTCTCCAGCTTGAGCTCCTTTTCTTTGAGGGCAAATTAATGCTGTCTTCTCTTCTCTTCTCTTCTCTCGCCTCTTCCAGCTGCCTCTGTTCTTCTTCATACCGCCGCTGTTCTTCAGCATACCGCCTCTGTTCTGCTCTTTCATCCCTCTCTTGCTTGGCCAAGTCGTCCATCTGTTCTTGACTCACCTGGTGAGTTCTGGTCCCATGAGACCTGCCTCCTTCCCAAGACCCATGAAGGTTCTGTAATGCCCTGTCACCACGGTTCTGGTAGGTAAAGGCATCTACTTGGGTGGACTGGATGTACTTTGGAAATGAGGAAGTGCCCCTCAGATTTGGGTGACACTTTAGTGGTGTGACACCTTTTCAGTAAGGTGGCACTGTGGCTGAGTGTGCCGTGCAAAGGTCACACCTGAAGGAGTAATGATCCTTGATGGGTGGATACACTGATGAAGTGGAAGTGACCCTGAAGGAGCAAAGGTCCTTATGGGCAGATACACTGTCGCTGGCACTCTGAATCTCAGGTACGGTGCAGTGGCTTATATGCGAGGGCTATGTCTTGGTGGCACTAAGGTGCCGGTGTGCTCCAGGGAACAACACTAAGAGGCAGTGCAACCAAACTGCACTGAAGGAAATGGCACTCTGCCTGAGGCAGAGTGTGAGTAATGAGTAAAAGGGAAAGTGAAAAGGTAAGCACATCAGTAACTTATTTGTTGGCAGTGCCTCTGATTAGTGGCACTGTGGAAGGGGAAACCCTTGGGCTTGCACTCGTGGGCAGCTAGTTCTTAGAACTAGCGGCTGCTCCCTGACATGAAGAAAGGAAGGTTTTGGGGTTTGCACTCAATGTGCGATTTGGTGCTTGCAGTACACACAAGTCTTGATAATGGAAACCCACTCATGCATGACAGTTGATAACTGTCATTAAATGGTTGCACGTTCTTTCTGTGAAACGCACGAGAGCTCACTCCGCTGGCTGAAGCACTTAATATAAAAATAGATATTGGAGACAATTCAATGAACATGGGTGGGTATACAAATTTGCGCACTAAGTGTGACACGCAAATGAAAGTTTTCACCAATAGCGAGTTTTATTAATTCCATGTTTTTAGTAGATTCTGGTATTCAAAGAAAGTTTATAATAACATGTTTTTCTTATGCTTAGTGTAATTTATCTCAATGGTGTTAAAATATGTGAAAAGTAGAAAAATTATGCAGCATGCATCCGAAAACAAGCTCCTGTCATTGACTTCGGCAGGTGTTGGTATTAAATTTAGACTTACCATCAAAATACTTTATAATCTCTTTATTCGTTAACATTATTTATTGACAAAACATATATCTGAGGGAGAAATTTAGGTTAGTAAATAAGTTTCGATTCACATTACTTGGTAATTATTTGAAAACAATGATGCTATTCGGACAAAATACTTGCAACCAATCAGCTAGCAGGAAACTTTTCCGAACTAAAAGGGCACCCCTGCGATTGCGATTAAGTGCAAATGTGCCTTGGTAAAAAAAACTGAGTATAGTCCCTTCAGTCTTTGAATTATGGATTTCTCCTTCCACCTCTCAGTATACATGATACATAAAGTACACATACATTATACATACAGGTATACATGTACAGTATACATACAGGACTTGAGCTTCAAGCTCCTTATCTCAAAATTGACATTTCCTGTCTTAGGTTAAGCACCTGGGTACATAGAAAAGTATTTTGCGACCAAACTGGCTCAGCTGTCAGCATGTCAACTTCATCTCTCTCACTTCCACATTCTTTTCTACTCAGATTATGAAAACATAATAAGGCATAGCAAAAGATAATAACTTCAGAATAGGCACACAGAACAAATGTGTAACAAGCATTTGGCCGATAACTGTCATCTCATCAAGATGAGCAAAGTGGCCCTCC
>NC_089781.1:27700017-27752517 GCF_040412425.1 Macrobrachium rosenbergii
TTTTTTTTTTCTGTTTCTATTCGAGTATTGGGAGTGGGGAATTGTGAAATAGATCTGGGTGATCTCTAGAGCAATTTTGGGGTTAAGGAAATACCCAAAGAAGTGTGATTAGTGGCGATTGTGAGTTAATTAAGCATGTGATGATTCTACAAAATCATCGTCTTTTTGTCGTTCGAGTTGGTGACGTCACAAGTTGCACAGAGCTCCGTTTTTTGTGAGCAGACTGAGTGTTGAGTACCCCCGTTTTCAGTTTTTCTTTTTAGGAGAAGCTTAACCTTTTGTTGTTCTCCCGTTTTCTTTCTTTTTTTCTTGTTTCTTATGTTGTTACGTTCTCGGGTCGCCGAATTTTTGCAAAAAATGTCAGATTCAGAAGCAGGGCCGTCCCAGTCGGTCGTGACCCATAAGTTAACAAATTTTAATGCAGGCATTACAAACTTTAAAGGCCTAGTTGATGGGAAAGTAACACAGAATGTAGAGACATTTATTGAATCAGTAGATAATTATCTGAATTCTAGGAAAATTACAAATGGTGCCGATGCTTTAAGAGAAGCAAAGGCTTTCTTAGATTTAGACAAAGGAGACATTGGCGAACGAGCACGAGGTTTCGGGTTCAGAAAGTGTAAAACTTGGAAAGAACTTAGGAATTCTTACGTACGTCGTACGGCGGAATCGACCGCGAGTGCATTGTTCGGAACTTACGTGCCCTTATCAGAACTAGGAAGGGTAATGATTCATTAATAGCGTACAGTGCTTGCTTATTTGATGCAGTAGGTGAGATAAAGAAATCTATGATAAACTCTACATGGGTAAATGGAAATAATATTTCTTTAGATAATTTTGAAAAACTGCTACACTTTGCTTGCCTTTTAACGTCAGTCCCAGATATAATTACAGATAGTTTTGATAAAAGAATTGATAAGGACACAGATGAATCTTTTTTGTTTGCACAGGTTAACAAAAATCTATCAAAATGCCCGACGCTAGACAGTAGTTTTGTGAAGGGAGGTGCTAAGATTTCAGCTACAGTGTCAAAACCACAGAATAATGCGAACTCCTCAAATCTAGGAAATGATGCAGGAGCGAAATCATGTGCACGGGTGGAATTGAGGAAAACCTCAGAGAGATCAGTAACAACAATTCGTTGTTTTAATTGTGATAAATTAGGACATAGTAAATCAAATTGCAGAGTGAGATATTGTTCAGCTTGCAAATCTTCAGACCATGGATGGAGATTTTGCCCAGCCACAAAGAATAGAGAATATTCAAGGAAAACACGGGGTAGTTTTGTTAGATATGACAGGAGAATTCCACATGATGCAAGTTCTAGGTACACAAACGAACATCAGAATTTTCACAAGATAAGTTCGAAGACGGACACAGGATAATGAGCCATCAGGTCTTAGAATCACCAGAACCTAGGCCGATTGTACGTGGATTTTCTAATGGCATTGAAATTTCTATCTTCATTGATTCTGGTAGCTCAGTTAACCTAGTAAATGCTGACCTTTTTCACTTAAAGTTTCCAGAGTGTAAATTAGTTCCTACTAATGAGACAGTGTGTGACGTACAAGCGAGGAAGCTGAATATTTTAGGTTCGTCATTTCTTACGCTTTGTATCGGCGAAAAGACAATAGTAGAATCATTTTTGGTCATAGAAGGATTAGCCTTAGGTGAAATGGTTTTGCTAGGACACCCTTCTTGCATGCGACATAACATCAACATTCTTACGGGAATTCAGATTACAATAGGTGAGCCAGGTTGTTTTGTTCCATATATACACAGGAAAAAAACTTGTGAGAAACCTAAGACGCAGTCTGAGACATGTGTAACACAGTCATTAGAGAGTGAAGACATTCCGCAAAAGTCTTTCAAAGGATTTTTGTTGGAAGATATTGAATTGCAACCGCGAGTTCCTACATTGGCTAAAGTGTTCTTGAAAGAGAAGAAATCACCTTCTCAAGTGTGGGTTGTTGGGGGAACGGAGAAATTCAAAAACGTTGTGAGTACGATGTCAATAAATGAAGTTTCAGTCGCAGGCGTAACTGTAATAGAATTAGTTAGCTATCAAGACTCAGTGAAAAAATATCACAAGGGTACTTATGTAATTGATTTTGAAGAGTTTAAGGAAGAACATAAGATAGTGAGTTTTTGTGGAGACAGTAACACGTTTCCCAGGGAGGAGCTACAATTCAGAAGTCAAGTTCTTCACGAACATTTGGCTAAAGCTGATTATTCCGAGTATTCAGATAAAGTAGAGAAAGTGTTGAAAGAATATTTAGATATCATTGCTTTGAAGGGAGATAAACTAGGAGTTACAGATGTTTTAGAACATTCAATCCGCTTAGAGAAAGGTACAAATCCCATTTATATTCCAGCATATCGAATTCCCTTTAAGATCAGAGAGGAAGTAGAAAAGGAAGTTCAGAGGTGGGAATCGGAAGGAATTATCAGGCCGAGTTCTTCACCATATAACTTACCTTTACTAGCAGTCCCGTTGAAAGACGGTAGCATCAGAGTTTGTGTAGACTTTCGTGAACTGAACGAAAAGACATGCCCAGATAGATATCCTGTAGCTTGTTTGCCTGATTTATTTGTTGAGATCGGTGGCAAGAATATATATTCATCTATAGATCTTATGCAAGGGTTTTTACAGGTTCCGCTTTGCGAGAGTAGCCGTAAATATACAGCATTTTCGGTACCAAAGGGACATTACAAGTTTAATAGGATGCCTTTCGGATTACAAGGGTCCCCAATAACATTTACTAGACTGGTTAACACAGTATTCATGGTTTGTTAGGAAAGTCGGTGTTTGTGTACATGGATGACATTCTCATATGCACAGATACGATTGAAGAACATCTAAAGGTGTTAAAAGAAGTCCTCAAGCGATTACGGTTCGCTGGATTAAAGGTCAAATTGGCCAAATGTGAGTTTCTGAAGAGAAAATTGTCTATTTAGGTCATGTTATCTCTAAAGAGGGAGTCAGAGTGAATGATGAGAAAGTTAAAGCCATTGTGAGTTTTCCAGTTCCCAAAACCAGGAAACAGATTCGTTCGTTCCTAGGTATGTCGGGTTTCTTTCGCCGTTTTGTGCGGAATTTTTCTACAATAGCGTCTCCATTGACAGATTTGTTACAAGAAGACGTTAAGTTTGTTTGGGGTGACAGTCAGCAATTAGCTTTTGAGAAGCTTAAGAACGCTTTGGTGAACCCACCTGTTTTGAAGTTTCCAGATTTTAGTCAACCGTTCACCTTGGTGACTGACGCGAGTCAGGAAGGTATAGGTGCGTGTTTGATGCAGAAATTTGAGGGAAAATTACACCCAATTGCTTTTTATAGCAGAAAGTTCAAATCGCGTGGTAGTAACGAAAGACTGATGTCAGTTGTGGACAAGGAGGCTTTCGCAGTCGTCTCTAGCCTTGTTCATTTTAAGATGTTGTTGTTGGGAAATAAAGTTGAGATTTTTACAGATCATCAACCGTTGTTAGAGCTTTTTAATAAGCCAAATTTGTCGCCCAAGAGAGCGCGTTGGTTTTTGACATTGAGAGATTTTGATGCAAACCTCAAATACATTGAAGGTAAGCATAATGTGGTTGCAGATGCATTGAGCAGATATTTTCCAGTTGAGGATGAGGGAGTACAAACCAAATCCTGTGTGGGAGACGAGAGTAAACATTTGGTGTCTAATGTCTCGGATACTAGTAGTTCTGAGATATTGCATGTAGAGGACAAACACGTTTCTACAGTGCATACTTCAGGGAGAAATAGTGAGTCGGCAGTCTCGGGAGAGATTGTTGTTCGTGATATTGAGGGTAACGCTGTGTGTTATATTACGGGTGAAAATGTCACTTGGGACATATAGTGCAGCAGATAATTGCATATTTCATAAGAATCGTTCAGATAGTGAAACAAGCATGAAATTTTGCACAAGTGCTCTTTAAAGTTCCCTCTATCAGAAAAGGGCGCTGGCCACGCAAAAATTTAATATGGCGGCCAAATTCCAAGATGGCGGCCAGTATCGACAGATTTTGGCTAATTTTTCACTAGAATGGCATGTATTTGCTTCTAGCAATATGGTAAAGCTCTTCCATACTATTTCTGTGAATATTATGTTTCTGTAAATTCCCAGTACAGTTTACCTTTAAATATGGGGGCTATATGGCTGCCAAGAAAAGGTAGAAACAATAATTATGAGAAATAATGCCCGTTCAACAATTATCGTTTTAAGCATGGATCTTGGTTTCTGTGGTTTTAGATCCTAATGAGGCCATCTCTTTCGAATAACTCATCAATTTTGAAGGAAAATTAATAAATGTAAAAGAGTGTATGTCTGCACACAACCAGGGCACACTGGTGACATCACTGCTGTGTAACTCAGCATGGGGTTCAGTGCCAGCTAATCCAGCTTTACTAATCCTGTAGTCTTAGACTAGTAGTTGTAGTATAGTTTAGTTTAGTGTCCCAAATGCTTTCTAACAGCCCCAGACCAGCTATAGTTAGATAGCCGCACCTGAATAGACAGGATGTGCCAGCGCGGGAGAGCCGAGCCAAGGGTATGGGGCTGTACATGATGGTTCATGTACTTTTACCCGGATGGTGTACAGATCACACGGGACTTAAATGGCACTGGATGAATGATCGGGCAGGTGTAGGGAGACCGAACCTAGTTGAATCCCATACAGGAATGTGTGCTTTGTTTAAGGTGGTAAAAGGATAACCCTCGGCCTTAATCAAAAGTGAAATCATGGCAGAATGTGATGCCAATCCAATATTGAGCAGTAGAAAAACAAACTGGAGTTTGTGTTGTTGTCTTTGTCAGAAGGACAAAAGAGGTGAGCACTTGACATCACCTCCAAGTCATCATGTCCTAGACCATGATGGGTACACAATGCTGGCAAGGAACATTCCCATGTTCAGTGAAATTAATGAAATGCCACTGATAATGGATCCAGCAAGGCTGGATGAAGGTGATGGCATAGAGGCCACTCTCAGGAAAAAATGCAGCAAAATACCATGTGAACTGTCGCTTGTTGTTTAACAACACTAAACTGGACCGTGCAAGAAAGCGACAATCCAATGACCAGACCAGCAACACTGAGACTAGTCGTGCAAAACTGCGCCGAACCAGTCATGACAATGAAGTTTGCATTTTCTGTGAGAAAGTGGCACCTGCATCTGATCTCAGACAGGCTAGTACTAAGGGCCTTGACTTGAAATTGCGTGAATGTGCAGAGATACTTAGTGATGGCAAGCTCCTTGCTAGGTTGACTGGTGGGGATGTCATTGCACAGGAGTTTAAGTATCACCATGCCTGTCTTTGTGCCCTCTACAACAGAAAAAGGTCCTACCTGAGGAGCCTTGAGAAAGACCAAGGTAGCACTTTTTCGAGTCAGAATCAGATGTGCATCCACTAGTTCTGTCAGAACTGATGACATACATTGTTGAAAACAACCTTTGTTCAGATGATCCAGTCACATTTCGGCTGGCAGATATTTGCCACCTCTACCAACAACGTCTGGAACAATTAGGTGTAGAGTCACCAAGTGTAAATTCCACGAGACTCAAGACAAACTTCTGGCAGAAATTCCAGAACTTGAGGCTCATAAATCTGGCAGAGATGTATTACTTGCATTTCAAAAAGATGTGGGAAAAGCACTTGCTCAATCATCTGATCTTTCAGAGGCAGTTATCATTGCTAAAGCAGCAAATATTCTCAGAAAGTCTATACTTGATCATCAGTCACGGTTTGATGGCACATTTTCTGAGGCTTGTGTACGAAATTCTGTGCCTCCTCTCCTGCTCCAGTTTGTAGGGATGGTTGAGCATGGGGCTGACATCAAGTCACAGTTACGATTTGGAGCATCAAAGTCAGACCAGGCCATTGCACAGCTCATGCAGTTCAACTGCTACTCCCGATACAAAGAGGGAGCAACAACTCATAGACACTCCAAAGACAGAGAAACACCATTCCCAGTCTACATGGGACTCTCAGTCTATGCCAAAACCAGGAAGAGAAAACCTGGTTGAAATGCTACATCAGTATGGCCTCAGTATCTCTTATGACAGAGTACTGGAGGTCTCTGCACAGTTAGGAGATGCCACAGTTAGCAAATATGTGGAGGAGGGTGTGGTCTGTCCCCAGTACTGCGAAAAGGGTTGTTCACCACTGCAGTGATGGACAACATCGACCACAACCCATCTGCAACTACTGCCACTACCTCCTTCCATGGAACTAGCATCTCCATATTTCAGCACCCCACCAACTTCTGAAGGAGGATTGCCAGCTTTTCTCAAAGCTATTTATATCCTGTCAGAGCCGTGAATGTGATCTGCAGGAATTCTTCCAGCACGAGAATCAAACATTCCCAGCTTCCCTTAGTGAGGGTGGTAGGCTGTACACATGTCAGAAGTCTCAGCTGACCTCGGTCCTGGAGAGTCATGTTACACTAGAAGACAAAGAACCAAAGACTGATGTCCTCATTGTAGATGGATCAGCTTTGGTCCATGCCTTGCCACCAAAGAAAGGAAAGACCTTTGAGGGCTATGCACTTTGCGACTTCTTGCCTGTGATACAATCCTATAGCAGCAAGTACACATCATCACATCTTGTATTTGATGTATACAATACATCCAGCCTCAAAGCTGAGACCAGGCTCCAACGTGGTCAAGGAGGAAGGCGCAAGGTGACAGACAAGAACACAATTCCATCCAACTGGCGCAATTTCCTAAGACACGATGCCAACAAGACAGAGTTGTTCCAGTTCCTGGCAGACAAAGTTGCCCAGATGTCTGCCACAAATGTTGTCATTGCCACGAAAGGGTCTGCTGTCCTCAGCACTCATGAGGCTAGTCTTCAGGGACTGGAAAAGTGCTCTCATGAGGAAGCTGACACCCGCATCTTTCTCCATGCCAAATATGCCACAGAACATGGAGCCAAGACCATCACGGTTAAAGCAAATGACACAGATGTTCTTGTCGTTGCAGTCAGTGCTTTCTCCACTCTCCACAATCTAGGGCTAGAGAAGCTATGGGTGGCATTTGGCCAAGGCCAGAGCCTGCGCTGGATTGCTGTGCATGACCTGTGCAACTCTCTGGGCCAGGAGAAGGTGAATGGCATGCTCTTCTTCCATGCGTTCACAGGCTGTGATACAGTGTCAGCCTTCCGGAGCAAGGGCAAGAAGACCGCCTGGCAGACATGGAACATCTTTCCAGAGGCCTCCACTGTGTTCTCCAAACTGAGTCACTACCCTCTCAGAGTGGAAGAGAGTGACCTGAAGGTCCTGGAGAGGTTTGTCATACTTATGTATGAAAGATCCAGCACTGCTGGCACTGTGGATGAGGCTAGACTTGATATGTTTGCCAGAAAACAAAGGGCATATGAGGCCATTCCACCAACCAGGGAGCTCTCCTCCAACACACCAAGCGTGCTGCGTACCAGGCTGGTTGTGTGTGGGGCAGGCCACCCAGTGTCAGCCACAGCCAGAGAACCCTGCTGAGTGGGGATGGCAAAAGTCTGGTGAAGCATGGCAAGTCCTCTGGACAACCAACTCGCCTTAGCCAAGAGTTGCCAACAGCTTACCAAATGTGGATGCAAAGCAGGCTGTCGGGAAAGGTGCAAGTGCTACAAGCTGGGTCTTCCTGCACAGCTCTGTGCACTTGCAAATGTGAAGTCTAGATAAATATTGCCCTCTTTCAGTAGATAATCTAGCTTGAGCATCCAACGTGTCATGCTATGCCTACCTTCTTATCCTCGATTTTTTCAAAGGTGTAGGTTGAGAGACCTATACATAGATTGGTTGATTTAGTCCGTATTTCTCTTCTTTTCTTTTTATGGTTACAGTCTTAGACACAATGTTGTATGTGACCATACCATTACTATTTCAGTTGAAAATAGCATATTAGTTAAACTGTCTGATCACATGAATATACCATTAAATAAAAACAGTTGGTCTCTATGTCTGCTAGCGCTGTGGATAGAAAAAAAAAAAAAAATTTTATGGCAACCATTTTGTATGCCATCTTGGTTACAATTCATTTAGTAAGGGTTTTCAATAAAATGTGTGGTATGGAACATTTTATAGCCTAAAAGTCGAGGTTTAAAAAAACTGGCATATTCCATCCAATAGATGCTCCCAAACCAGTGAATCTCAACATAGATGGCGGCCATTTTGAAAAATAGCCGCCATCTTGATTTTCAGGTGGCCAGCGCCCTTTTCTAAGAGAGCGTAGTCTTAGGAATGTTTGTGCCAAATTTCATGCTTGTTTCACTATCTGAACGATTTTTACAGCAATCTGCTGCACTAATAGGCTTGCTCGAACAAAAGCAAGATGAGGATAAATTGTTGTCAGATGCTAAGGCATTTCTTAGGGGAGTTTCACCGAAGAAAGGGTATAAGTTGCCTTTTTCTGGTCTAGAGTTGGAGAATAATTTATTGGTGAGGAAAGTTAAGTATAACTTGCGAAGTACTCGAAGCATGGGCGAAATTACACAAATCATCGTGCCAGAGAGTCTAGTACCACAAGTTCTAGACATTGTACATTGTAAATTTGATTCTCCTCATTTAGGTGTGGACAAGACGTATGAAAACGTCAGGTCAAAGTTCTTTTGAAAATATGTTTTCCGCAGTGGAGGCCTTTGTAAAGAGTTGCGCTGTTTGCAATGCGAATAAGCCACGACGACGGTGTCGTGTCGTTTGGGTTCATATCCCGCACCAAATAGGCCGTTTCAGAGAGTGCATATGGATATTCTGGGTAACTACTTCTCAGAGTCCGCTTATGGTTATAGACATTTATTAGTAGTTGTTGACGAGTTAACTCGTTTTGTCGAGATTTTCCCACTGAAGTACAAGTCAGCTGAGGAAGTTGCTATAGCGTTCTTTAAGGGGATAATTTGTAGATATGGTGTTCCTGAATGTCTGATCACAGACAATGGTAGGGAGTTTATTAATAAGACTTTAGAGGGTCTTGCCAATTTATTGGGGATAAAGAAAGTATCTATAATCCCGTATAGACCTGAAGCGAATGGGTTATGTGAGAGGGCGAATCGGAAAGTAATCGAAGCTTTAAGCATGACAGTGGGTGGTTCCGATACACATTGGGACAGATCTTTGGATGAAGTGCGATATAGTATCAATACTATGACGAATGACACAATTAAGATATCTCCAGCAGAAGCTTTGTATGGGTACAAGTTGAAAGGACCTTTTGATTTGTTACCAGAGCGAGTCCAGGGTGATGTTACAGTCGCTTCGTTGATAAATACAGCGAGAGAAAGATTTGCACGTATCAGTAAAGAACTTGAGCTTAGTTCGCGCGCAATGGTAGAGAAAAGTAACGCGAAATCGAGGGAAGTAGCTTTTTCGATGGGTGATAGAGTGTTTGTTAGAGTGAATGTTCGGAATGATCTGAATTATAAATTAAGTCCGAAGTTCCACGGACCTTTTGAGATTGTAGAGATCAAAAGAGGGAATAGATTTGTAGTAAAAGATGTAAATACCGGTGTGACGAAATTAACTCATATTTCAAAGTTAAAGAAAGTTGGGATGTAATGGAACGTTTGTATATAGTTTGAGGGATAAATGGGTTGATGTTTGTATATACTGTATATATATGATATTTATTTTTTTGTCTCTTGTTTATTCTAGATGCTGAAGTTCTTAGTGATAGTCCTGTTGGGTACAGTAACCTGGGGGTCACGGGAAGCTCGTTTAGGACCAGGTGTAGTGGTTGAAGAAGATCATGAAGTCTGGTTAGCTTCGGACCAAGTGACCATAAGTGTAGAATTTGACAAGATAGGGTCAGCCAGAGAGGAATTGAGTAATTCCAAGAATAGGTTGCAACAAATGAGAATGACGCTAGATGAAGTAGAGAATAAGAGAACTTTACCAGTCTCTTTAACTAGATTATTGAAAGAAATAAGGATAACGTTAGATAGAGTTGATAAAGGGATAGATAAAACGTTAGAGTGGGTTCCTGACGTTACTCCAGGAAATTCACCTTCCACAGGAAATAGGAGAAGTAAAAGAGTAGCACCTTTAGTTCTTTTAGGTGTTGGTGTGATTGCTGCGATTGGAGCAATGTCCATTGGGAGTTTAGTCAAAGTAGCAGAAGTTCAAAAAGACTTAATAGCTCAGGGGAAACAGTTAAATCAGTTGCAAGAAAGTAATAAGAAATTGAGTAATAGTTTTGAAACAATGAGACGTTCTTTGAATGATTTGTCAGTTTCAGTGGAAGGTTTGAAAGAAGATCTTGATGTGACAATTACATTCCTTACGATCCAACATACCGTTCTTAATGTTGAGAAAGAAACTGATTCTCTAAGGACAGAAGTGCAAATGCAAGTTAAAGCAATTATTGCTGCAGCAGATGGTTGTGTGTATGGTAATATATTACCTTTGGGATACTTAGAAAATGTTCTAAGGAATTCCGCTTATCTACATGGGGCGAAAGTATTGTTCACGGGAGGAGATTTGTATTTATATTATAATGTTTTGAGGGTGAGATTGTCTGATCGGGGATTGATAGTATACGTTCCTGTCAGTACGATGAAGCCTTTTGTTAGTTTTGTTATTAGACCTTTTCCGAGTGCTTTTGGAGACTTAGTAGTGATATGGAAGGGATTAGAGATCATGTTCATTTTGGGAGATCAATATCAAGGTTTGGGAGTTGATTATAAGACAGGTTATACCTTGATTGGGGCGAAGTATGTGTGTGACAGTAATGTTTTCCAGTTGCAAGTTGTATCTGTGGGTGGTTGTGAATTATCTTTAGTTCATAGACAGACTCCGACTGAATGTGACTTTATACAGTTTCCACGTGAATACCACATGATCACCACCAGCACTCTAACTGCCCTGTATTGCAAAGAATGCTCCCTTACGACGATGTGCCAGAGTAACCAGACGACGACGTTCGTTCTTCGAGGGTCCAAGCTGTTCGACCCATCCTGCAGAATCCTGTCTACGGACTTTCTCGTACTTAGCCGTGCTGTGTTCAACAGTTCCGAGAAGATAATCATGCGTCATATGCATAACGATCACGATATAGTTCCAGTGCCTTCGACAGAGACACCGATGACTGTCCCGCCAATGGAAGAGATCGAGGATACGTTCATGGTCGAGTACCGTGAATATTTGTTGCCGGCCGTCTTAATAATTTTAGTGGCTGTTTTTCTGATAGTTGTTCTTATGGGAGTAGTAAAGCTCATTTGTGCTTGTAAGACTTCACGCAAGTGCTCTAAGACAATACCCCCAGTAGATGTGCAAGTACGTCATGAGGGCAGTACCTAATGCTGTAGTTCAGTAGACATTGCTAATTGAGCATAAGCCCTATCTGTTATGTTTTATACATATGCTTTTGTTTTAGTTTGCTGTTAAGGAGAGCGAGACGCTCTTATGGGGTGGCCGAGCACTATTTCAGAAAATATGGCCGCTTTAACATTGTCAGGAACAGAGATGTGATGAAGGAATTTTGGTTGTGAGATGGTACTGTCGTGAAGCCGTCAGTTGCGAAATCGTTCATTCAGCAAATACTTCGTTATATCTGCAATTAACCTGATGAGCACACAATATTGGCTCCATCATATGACTGGGTTGCTATGTGGGTACATGAGTTCGTATGTTACAGAATCTCGATTTTGTGTCTAATTCTGCCCAAAAATTAGTCCGGTCTTTCATTACCGTAGCTGAAGCAGTATCGTCAAGACGTTGCTGTTGTGTGTACATTCGCTTAGAACCGGCAGAATAAGATGTCATGGTTGTGGTGGTTGTGGTGATGACTTTGTGGGCAATGATATGATGTAGTCATGATGGTGTGATTATAGAGACATACAATGCATACCTTGCAAAGTATAATATCTCTGTGTGGATTGACTTTTTGAGACTTGACTTAATAATACTTAAGTTGGAGTATGTGAGAAGATTTTGACTTTACAGGCCATTAGCCATGATTAGACTTTTGAGTTAGGGTTGGATTATTTTTTTGCTTGACAATTTCATTTATGATGCATTTTAATCTTTGCTTTGTTTATTCATTACTTGTTGGGTTGCTTTAAATAATAAATCTATTTTTGTAGGAAAGATTGCGTTTTCCTTATACGAACCATTTCATTTCTTTAGTGTGGAATGCAAGAGAGAGAGAGAGAAGAGTGCATGAGATGGAACAGCAAAAGACTTGCTGTTAAAAGAGAGGGGTGTGGGACCTAAGGGTGGAGTGAGTGTCAGGGAGTGGAGTAAGGGCCGAACCCCTCCATCGCCTTCTGAAGACAGACCAGTCGGCATGTTACATGATATTCCTACACGGAATATTTTATCTGTTTCCAAATGGTGTTACACATATAATATATATATACATACATATATATTCTTCTTCTTCTTCTTCCTTGTTTAACGTGCTTTTTCCCATTTTTTATATGGGGTAAGCACAATGCCTTCTTTTGAAGGACTGATTTGGCGTTGGGGTAGACCGTAGCCTCGATCGGCTGCCTTGCCTGACATCGCTTAGACCCCGGTAGCGCATGTGTACATGTATTGCACCAAATCCTCAGCTCCCTTTCTCCCAGCAGCGAGGAGAGTTGAGTGGTTAGGTTGACAGTTCGAGACGTGTGAGGTGTCTGTTATGTTTTTAGAAGATGTTGGAGTGGCTTTGTTTGTGTGTGTATTAGTCTGTAACATCCATTTGCTTTCAGCAAACCTAACCGTGGATTACATACATAATCCCGGGGTGTCTACACAGATAGTAAAGTGTCCGCCAGATTTGAACCCGTGCCACAGACTTCTATGAAGTCCGAGGCTGCTGCTCTACCGACCTAGCCATCGAGGCTCCATATACATACATACATACATATATATATATATATATATATATATATATATATATATATATATATATATATATATATATATGTATGTATATATGTATATATATATATATATATATATATATATATATACATATATATATATATATATGTATATATAATGTATAAATGAATCACGAAAATATGGAATGTGATGAATATATAAATAAAGACAAAATCCACGAAGGAAAGAGAAACACTGGAGTGCTGCAAGGCCTTTCGACTGTCGTCCTTTACTTAGCAGACTGAAGAAATATAAAAATAACTTTACAAAGAAAGCTCATATAAATGACAGATGGCGATTAATTGTCCTGTCCCTGCTTCTGAATGGTTGATCCTAATCCTTTGTAAAACCTCTTAAATATATATACTGTATATGTATATATATATATTATATATATATATATATATATATATATATATATATATATATATATATGTACATTATACACACAATATATATATATATGTGTATGTGTGTATAATATACATATAAGTATGTATATCTAGACATAGATACTTACATATTATATATATATATATATATATATATATATATATATATATATATATATATATATATATATATATATATATATATATATATATATATATATAGGGCATTGTGGCTATTAGAATTACACACACATATATATATATAAAGAGGGCATTGTGGCTATTAGAATTACATATATATATATATATATATATATATATATATATATATATACACACACATATATTGTGTGTGTATAATATACATATACATATGTATATCTAGATTATACATTTATATATATATATATGTATATAAAACCGTGGTGGGTTTCAGTATTTATTGTAAAGGGAGTCAAAAACAAAGTAACGTACGAGGGATGGCAAGGTAAATGATTCATGGTAATGTGGGATTTACAAAGATTCACAAATCAGAAAAGTATATATCGGAAGAAGGGTTGTAGCGGAGCATGTTTGATAAGTCATCAGTTCTGTTAATAAAGAAAAGAAGGTTAGGTACATTAATTACTAGTAGTGCAGCTGAGGTTGAGCGTGAAAATAGAAAATTACAAGACTCACTATAAAGGATTGATGAAATTGAATATAAAATTTAGGCCAAAGGCCAAGCGCTGGGACCTATGAGGTCATTCAGTTCTGAAAGGAAACGGATTTAAATGTGATAAAGAAAGAGGCCCTCGCAGTTCCACTATGAAACAGCTATTAGGATAGCGTAGGAAGTAAGACGGATGAAAGAGAATATGAACGGAGGTACAGGAAAAGGAATGAAAGGAGTTGTAGCCAGGGGTCGAAAGGACGCAGCAAAGAACCTTAGGTAATGCCTCCAGTGCACTGCGTGAGGTGCACTGGCGGCGCTATCCCCCTACGGAGGTAAAGAATTGACAACCAGGATATTGTCGATGACATTGAAGATGGCCGTAACATCGGGTTCCAGATAAAAAATATTTTTGATGACTCTTGTGTATTGCCGTCTAAAGATAAATACAAGTCGCCAAAACACAGGAGTTTATTTATAATTTTTTTCATTTTCCATTATTGTTTATATAAGTGTATTTGCGAAGAAAGCAAGACTGTGTTGTACGCAAAGGAAAATTTATGTCCATATGAATCGTTCTTGGTGTGGCTCGCTGGTTCGAAAGAAAATTACCTGCGTTTAGCACGGCAATTGCAGAGAACAAGTTACGACTATTGTCTAGAGACTCATTCATGTGCATCTTCCAGACAGGTAATTTCGTTAAGGAAATATTCAGTTTACGAGGCAATGCAATTACCCAATGAGCATCTGCGAATCTTGCTCAGCTCTGAATGTTCCTTTGACTGCTATTATGCGATTGCACAACTTTTTGCTGAGACAGTTATTCGCTTTCTTCAGCGTTAGTCTGTGGCATGTCTTCCAATTGTATCATCTGTCTTTCTGAAATTCTTGGAATTTTCGTAGTGGGTATTTTCCTCTCGATAAGAAAGGTTACTCATGCACACTAACTTCTGAGGACATCTTTAAGTTTTGTAATTCAGATAATTGCACATATAGGATTTGCATAGCAATGACTAAAAAATACTAATAGCAGATTGTGTCTTAAAATGGAGAAACAAATCCACAGTTATGGAACTGTGTAAATATATTTGAAAAATATTAAGCTGAAAAGAAGCAACGGTAATTTACAGAAAACTGGAAATTTTCTTAAGAAAAATAACAATTAATAAAATGCCTTTCAAGGTGTGCAAATAAGGTGCTTTGGACGAGAGTTATGCTGTGTAAAGGAATGGTGTGATGCTTCCTAGTCACTCTTCCGGGAAGTTCTGAGTCTGTAAAATATTCAATGACTGTTGTATTGTGTAGTTATAATAGATTTATCTCTCCCCATTTTCTCAGAATTTTCTAACACAAAGTCATGTTTCTCTCTCTCTTTCATGTTTTCCTCCTTCTTAAGTAAGTTTCTTAATTAAGTGTCATGAGTATGACGAAGTCGTTTATCTTCAAAGGTCCTTTTTCTTTCGGCTCATTAAATATTGCGGGAAAGCAAACTGTCAGAGCAGGAAAGCGTTCCCTTGCATAAAATAAGTCACACTCTTTGTAATGGTCAATTTACTATTCGCAAAGACCTTTCCTGAAGTCCAAAAGTATTTCTGTATTTGAAGAAGTTTTCAGTTAAACATAAACAAACTATATTGCAATTAATATCATTTGCCGTTCAAGGGAGAATTGCAAGTGGTAATGCCATTTTGGTCTCGAATTCCCGGGACAAATGGATAATTCAAGAACCTCTGAAAGTCCCTGGGAGCTGGTGAAAGCTCCGAGCAAGCATTGGCTCCCAGTGGTCTCTGAGTGGAGCCATTTCCTCGGGGAGCATAATGAAGGCAATTCCTTCAAATTGAATGAGGCTACTGTCTAGAGTCAAGAATGGTTATGCACTAGTAATCTCGTATGTTGCTACAATGCAAACATCTGCAGCGTAGCGTGGAAGTATGTGTTTTACGTTTCTTCTTTTATTTGCCGACGCTCGTATAACATTTGCTCTTACTACTGTGTTTGCTAACATTTTTTTCCAGAATCATTGTTACAACCAAAGAAAAAATATCAAAATTTTTCGTATATCATTTATCAAATCAAGAATTACTGAAAATGAATATTTAACTATTTTTTATAATGATGATTGAGCAATTAAACATTGAATATTTCGTTATTCAAAGTACATGTGACTTAACAACCAAATTCTTCCCTGATAAGACTGAACAAATGTACGTTTAAATTTAGATTTCTCATTGTTTAACATTTTAAATCAGTAGAGTATTTCCTGAATCTTGCCTTCACTTTATTTGTCATCGACCAAACATTTCAATCTAGAATCGATGTAAATGAGAACAAATAAATACTTCCGGTATTTAGAAACACCATTAAGAGTACAGTGCAGCAAGTGTCATTAATTACAGCATGACTCTTGGTTCTTTCCCACTTCAGTACAACTACGAACTGACTTTACTTTTCTTGTTGAGGAACCACCTGTTAATTAAAGCTTGCAGAGTTGAGACGTACAGGAAGGAGACAAAGAAGTGGTTGTTTATTAGGTCCACTCCTGCACCCCCCTCCCCTCTCTCTCTCACATACACACACACACACACACACACACACACACACATATATATATATATATATATATATATATATATATATATATATATATATATATATATTATTTGTCTACCTATGGCAACCTGTCTATCATACCATATATACGTTGCACCTAGGACGCAGTTTCTTTGAAAGGTTGACATATTGTTGAGCGGCAAAAAATTTTATGGTGCTGAAAAACATGTGAAGGGATGGAACTGACTCGTTGATGAGTTATTGTCTGCAAATAGGAAATGGCTACAAAACGTCACGCCGTCCAGCGCCATTTCACTATTCGCTTCAAAAGTCGTGACATATATTTTGTAACATTTAATTTACAGGATCACTACAGAAAAGTAACACTTAGTTAATAAACTTACATTAACGTTTCCTTGAAATGTTTTGAGTATCACCTCTGTACTGATGGGTTTATAGACTATAGACAGACCACGCTCTCTCTATCTCTCTCTCTCTCTCTGCCTTTCTGCGTGTGTGGTTTGTTTGTATTTAATACATTGACTACCAACATACATTTCACCTATTATTTTCATTAATAAACTATCGCAAATGTCTTAGAAATCAGTACAGCTTGAACAAGCAATGAAACCTAAGAACAAATGCGATGTAATGAACAATAATTGCGCAAATTATGGGTATCACGCAAACCTTGCTTGTCTTCACAGTACAAAAATCACTGTGTTCATATATATTGGAATACTTTCCTTTGAACTGTAGCTTCGTTACTGATGCAAGAAGAGCAACAAATACTTTGATTATATTACTGTGATGGGAGTTTAAATTATCACTTACAACCTTCACCATGTCAACAGTTATAATGAACCGCTTCTATTAACGTTCCTATTGGTGTATCATTTATTTAACTGTCGCGAATTAAATATCCTTGACTTACATACTCAACATATAGGAATGCCCTTCCACATCTGTTGTTATTCCTTGTTCATATTAGAGAAAGGATCATCGAACATT
Organism: Macrobrachium rosenbergii; assembly: GCF_040412425.1. Taxonomy (NCBI): domain Eukaryota; kingdom Metazoa; phylum Arthropoda; class Malacostraca; order Decapoda; family Palaemonidae; genus Macrobrachium; species Macrobrachium rosenbergii. Next base: position 27,717,481 of record NC_089781.1, read on the forward strand.
AAAGATATTTGCTTGTCTAATACACAATTACCAGCAATTAGGATTAATTGCTCCAATAATGACCTTCAGGAGACTCTACATAGCACATGTAATTACATTTTGCGATTCAGCTTGTCTTTGCCGAGACAAAAATGTTTACCAGGTGGCCGTTCCCCTTCTTTGATGGTTAGCCTAGAGTTAAGAAAAATCACTGTTTATGTGAACATAATATTACAAAAGACATTGCTCATTTTCACACCATATTTTTCAGAGTAGCACCAAGGGTATAAGATTCTTCAGTGTCATCGAGATATTACAGCTTTTTCTTTTCCCTCAAGACTGACGCCCTGCACAATTAAAGAGGAAAAAAAAATACTCCAATATTCCCTTTCCTTTAAGAAAGTCAGTGAGATCTGATGGATCTCATGGTGAAAAAACTGTTGCAACATTGGAATGAAATTTTCTCCGACATGAATAGCGTAGTAAGGCCCAGTGTCATCCTTCAGATTGGATCGCTGATTTATCACCATCATTGTTTCTTCTTTCTCTTCCTTAATGGACAATATATCTTTCCGAACAAAAGGAAAAAATGGCGTGTTGTAGACACGTAAATGCTCCTCTGAAATAAATCCCTTTTTTGTGTTGCCAGCACCACTCACTGAAAATTATAATGCGCTGTAAGAGTGAAAGAGAACTTTTGAATTTCTGAATAAGATCACTTCTGGAGGTAACTTAAAATTGCTGAAAGAAATGTCTTGACCGCTTATGGAAACTCCACTGAGGAACAGACAAGGAGAACTACGAAACTTTCTTTCTGTAGTAATCTCTGTTCCCTTTGAAGAATCCACTTCCCTGTCTCTTCAGGTTAATAGTTAACACGTGTTGGACACTCGTATATTCATCAATATTCACATTAACCATGATCATTTTACTCTCTTCTTTCTGGGTGAACATAAAAACTGTGGATTTAGTTGTTCAGTACTGGTAGATTTCAGCAAAAAGTATATCACAGCTGAAAACAAAAACAAAGGTATGCGATTTTTCATTGTTTCTATATACCATGCACCGTCTGAGAAGTGCTACCAGCGTGTTTAATGGTAGCACAAGATATATGTGTTAGAGACATGCGCTCATTTCATAAAGCCCTTAGTCCTCGCCACAATAAGGTAAAAAAAAGTTCTTACGGCACCTTTGAAGACGAGAAGATGGAAATGTCAAACAGCAGCACTGACCCTTACCCAGGGCTGCCATCTCAGATTTTCATCATGCGCTAAATGGGATTTAAAAAAAGTGCTAGATACTTTTCGAGTCAATTGACATAATAAATTATTTCCATTATTTTTGGTACATTTGAGCCATGCGTCACCAAAATTACCTAAAACCATTAACATGATCAATGACAGCAATATCATAATATCATCAACAATCGATATTAAGTATGTTGATGTATATATTTAATGTTTGATTGAAACTCCTGCCAGCTTAATTTGGGAATGTTTATGTCCCATGCTACATCCAAACTCGAAATGATGTTCCCTGTTCGCTTTCAGTTTTCGATAGTTTTTTAGCCAAATTTTAACTCTGTCGTTGCCTATATGAAGTTTTCTTGATCACTGAAATTCGAAAAAGCGAACATAAATTACTAGAGAATAAACAGCATCTCTCGTAATTCATGAGGAACGATATAACGGTCACTGTTGCCTAGGCCCTCCTGGCTGAAAACATCGAATTTTCAAGGTACCTATGTTACAGTAAGACTGTGAACCAGGGATTTCACGAAATCCCTGAAATTTTCAGGGAATCCGTGAAATCACCGATTAACTTGGGGACACTTGATCCCCGAGGGGCTAGTACTATACACGGCGAAAAGTGATTCATCTGCACCGTTTCAGGGATTTCGTGAGATTCCTGGTTTCGCAATCTTACTGTAACATAATACTTAAGCTAGACGAGTAACACAGCAGACCTTTATCACCTACGTTTAAAAAAAAATATTGACAGAGTAATATGAAAGCGCAACGATGCAAATCTGCAACCTGAATTCAACTAGATACCAAAAATCAATAATTTATTCAATAAGATATAAAACGCAAAATGCAAATTCCATGCACTATTTAGTGATCATTATAACTATTGAATAAACATGCTTTTATCTAAATGCACTAAAAAGTAAAAAAAAATAATTTTTTGAGACACACAAGATTCTTACAATTAACCATGCCTACAAAAATAAAAGCGTGGGCCCCAAACATGGAAGGAAATGCTACAAGAAAAGAAATAGATTTTTTTTTATTTCTTGTAGCAATTCCTATCATGTTTTGGGCCCACGCTTTTATTTTTGTAGACATGGTTAACTGTAAGAAAATCCTGTTGTCTCAAAAAATTATTTTTTACTTTTTAACGCATTTAAATAAAAGCATGCTTAACATTTTTATTTTATTTTTTATTTTATACTTTTTGGTTTTGAGAGAAATTATAACCGATTTATGATTGTAGTTAACGAAACTGATATCCGTTTACAGGGGAGGGCGAAGGAAGGGGGAAGGGGGAAGGGAGGGAAGAGGAAAGGGGGGGGAGTAGGAAGGTGAGGGGGAAGGAAGGGGGAGGATGAGGGAAGGGAAGGGGAGAGGAGGTAGGGAGGGGAGGAAAATGAGAAGGGGATGGAGGGAAAGCAGGGGAGAGTTGGAAGAGGAAGGGGTAGGCGAGGGAAAGTGGGGAAAGAGGAAGGGGGAAGGGGAAGTGGAGGGGATGGAAGAGGGAAGGGGAGGGGGAGGACACAGCTAAATTAATACTTGATCATGTGCTTCGGAAGAGGGAGGGGATGGGAGGGAAGGGGAGGGGGGGAGAGAGAAGGGGAGAGGGAGGACACAGCTAAATTGACACTTGATGTGTGCTTTGGAAGGGGGAGGGGGGGGGATGGGTGGGGAAGGGGATGGAAGAGGGAAGGGGAGGGGGAGGACAGATAAATGAACACATGATTGTGCGCTGGGAAAGGGGAAGGGAAGGGGAAGAGGGATGGAAGAAGGAAGGGGGAGGGGTTATATAGAAGACAGAGTCTACCGAGTCAAAGAAGTTGTGAAAAATCCGAAGAGTTTCATACAAATCCTGAGATACTGGGAGAGGTCGCTGCAGGGTCACTAATGGTCACTGCTGACCCACTGATCATGTAAGGTTGTACTGTCACCAGGACTGATTAACCATGCAAAATTTCAAATCCATCAGATGAAGGGAACAGGTTGAAAATTGAGTTACAAGATTTGAGGACAGACAGACACAGAAGTCCAGTTAAATAAAAGCATGTAATAAAAATGCAATTAGCCATGATCTGAACAGCGTTAATAAGCACGACTGCGTGAAACGCCTAATCTTCGCACCAGAAAATCTAAAAAAAAAAAAAACACACATTTGATCTAATGCGAAATTAATGCCGAAAAGGCAACCTGCTCTAACAATGAAATGGCTTTTGGTTATACACTTTTACTGTCTTTTACTGTTCCATTTTCAAAAGACTTTCCTTTAGCCTGTCCCAAGTTGAACACCAATTCATGTGTTCTCTGAGTAATCTTTTGTAAACTAATATGCGGCTTCTGCTTTGCCTGTGTCTCTAATTTCAATTTTGCTCGACTACGCTATCAGGTTTGAATGTTGCCGATGTAAACGTGAATAATTGTCATATCTATACATCCCCTATAAAAATGCAATTTCTTCTCCTTTCTTGGAAATCCGTCCAACAGTATACTGAAATTTTTAATTTCGGCTATTTCAACGTAAACCAAATTAAGTGACAGAACTCTTCCTGGATATCTCAGTAGCTGGGAAAGTTAACAGGCTACTTGAGTCCCCGACTGATATGACCAAGTAGCAAATACTCGTATTTTGAACTTCCCCTTACTTCTAACTTTTAGGCTTACTCTTACTGCATTTCAGCTCCCTTACTCTCTCCTGACATTTTTTGTACTTGCATCTACTCCAAACAGTACACTCCTCTCTGCCGCAATTTTACATTTAAGAGGAGATTATCTGACCTTGTCGGATGTATTTATGTTATAAATACATCATACTCGTACTCTCTTCTTCTTGACGTAGTCGGATCGTAGAGGTAATCCAGGTCTTACTTCAAACTTACATTTAATTGAGTTTTACTTGTTCTCTAGATATAACTCTGGGTATTGTACCATTGTTCATTGCCTTCACCCGCTTGGCCTTGTGGTACATGTCAAGCCGAACAACTGCATAAATATCTTCACAGCATTTGAAAACCTGAGAATCAGCCATCTAATCAACCCTTCGTATTATTCCATCTGTGGCGTGTAACCTCTTTTTCGATGCTTCCGAATCACGTAACCTGTCTTTTTAAAAGGCGATTATGTCTGTTTTATTTTTTTAAAGAACTGACAGCAGGATAAGTTTTATTTTTTTTTTATTTTAAGAATTGACAACAGAATAAACAAGTTGTATATACACTTTCTCCTTGGACTCGATGCTTACCCCTTCAAGCTTTATGTGAAAGGTGGAATTTTGCTTTTTCGATACTATTGCCAGGTAAAACATGAAGTTTAATGTATCTAAAGTTCTGCTGTCTCCAGTGTATGAACGGTAGCAATTGCCTGTAAGAAATAAGCAAGACACAGGCTTAACAGGTGAAATCAGAAACTGATGAATCGGCAAACTTGAGAGGTCGCTGTAGGGGATTTGCGACCAAGTTGTAAATAATCTGCCTGGGAACAGGTCACAGTCAGTCCTTTTGTCCAAGTAACTGATAAATTGGGCAATTCACTTTCAATTACAGACGATGCTGATTAATCAGGGTCTTCTTCGCGTTAACTGCCTTGCAGTAAACGTAAAGGCCGCTGATGGCAGCCACATGATGTTTTAGGTAACATGAGAGATGAGTGATTTCTTAGATGAGGCGCTGTTGGGAACTTGTGTTTTCCTTAATTATATTATTCCTCAGTTCAAGAAGCTTATCTCTTTTTGATTTACTTCACAATTTGAGTATCTAAATTTAGTGATAGTTTATTTATGATTTCACATACATTTCGTCATCACTACAGTTGCCGGCAAATTTGTTTACTTTATTTAGAGGTCCCTATATCATAGGCATATTGTCACAGATGAAGTACGCTGAAATAAACCAAATGCCCTCCCAATCTAATTTCCTATGAAAAGTTGTAATTAATAGTCGGAGCGCAAAACTCAGAGACTGTTTCACACAATTTATTGACAATTAAATGGCGAATTTATAAAAGCTTGTAATGACCTGAGAGTTCGTCCAAACTAAAGTAAAACTTGTCATAAATATTAGAAGCTTAGTTAAATGACTATATGCACTATCTTCGAGCATGAATGGTCAAGCCGAAAATATTTATTACCATTGTTACTGAAGCTCGGCGAATCATGTTTGAAGAATAGCAATGAGAACTTTCCGTCATGAAAGGTCACTCCTAAACATTGAAAGAAAATCATAATACTGCTCGTTAGTTTACGAGCAGCTGCGATACTGCTATAAGGCGCCAAGCTCCTCTTTTTTTCGCTTTTACGAATCGAAAAGCAGTTTTTTGTATGTCACCATTTTTTAAAACTTACGGTACTTTCATGTGTACTGTTATTTTCATCTTTGTCTCTCATCACAAATAAACATTTTCTTCTGTGAAAGTTTGTTTTGCAAGCCAGTGCCTTTCGGACTGGTTCAATATGAATGCTTCGTCTTTTTGAATAATAATGATGATTATTATCCTTATTATTATTATTATAACGATAATAATTGTAAAGAAAATTCTGTGTATTTTCTAAATATTCAGATATACTTGATGCAGTTTTACTTTGAAAATAAAGAACCATTGCGTTAAGAAAAATCTTAATACATCGTTTTATATTTTTTTTCGTTATTTTTAAGAATACAATATAAAAGATCTTTTGCTTACTTTGGTAACGGTTTGAACTGTACGCACTAGTTTACTGCTAATGTGGTGATTTAAGAGTGTATCATTTGTTTACTACTGAACCTGGATAGCTCTTGAAAATGACTTTTTGGCAGTTCATCAACATGTTTTACGACTGCCTTGGTTTTCTGTTCAGAAGTGCAACCCAGTCCAGTACAGTCCAGAGCCCGGACTCCAGCTCATAGCAGTGTTTGTTTGTGTGTTTTTTTTTTATTTTTTTATCAAGTTCGCCTAGCCAACAACTTTTCAGGAGATTTTTGTATATTTTGGTTAGACATGGAGTATTAATAAATTTCACCAAGGCCGAGTGATGAGATTTCAAGGGCGGAGGATGCTGCCTATTATACAGTACTTTGGCTTTACCTTCATGCCTGTACAACCGTTAAAGATCAGCATCTCATGGAACATAAGTCCGTTGCGAGTTTTTAATAAAGCAGGCTCAATAAGACTGGTCGGTTCCTGTCATTGATTTGTGAGCATTACATCACTGTCGCCAAAACGTTCAGAAAAATTAGAGTAAAGGACTCGCTCACTATAATTACCATTTAACTTAATCTTGTTGTTTATAAACCATTAACATTTCATTCTAATTAGATTGCTCTCTACGTAATTTAAATTTATTCTTTACAAAATGACTAATTTTTCCCCTTACGAAATTTACGTAATTACACGAAGCTGGTTCATTGACGAGGCTAGCTGAATTTACACTGTTAACTTCACGGTAAATTTAACATTGAAATTAGTTTTTCCACGGTAAATTGTTTTTTCAAGGGCTATTTTCTTAACTGTAGGTCTCTCATTTATGGTGAAGTGAATTTCCGTGGAGAGGAAATGGTGCGTACACTTAGAGAGACCACGTGTGATTTCCTCTCAGGGCAGAGAAACGGCACTCCACAATACTATTAATTTCAACTTATTAAATTCAACAGTCATCTGTGTCTTTGGATTTACATCCTCACCGTGATTGCTATTTTTTACCATAATAATAAAAATAATAATAATAATAATAATAATAATAATAATAATAATAATAATAATAATAATAATAATAATTTATTAAGCAATTTAGCCTTAGGTATCAAACCTTTTCAAAAATAAGACCGGTTTCCGACAAAATAATATAGACTACTTCTTGAAAAGCTGTGGGGAGATCTCGAAGCTATTTTCTCTCCACAAAGAGACATATTATGAATAAATACTATGCACATCTTTATATGAAATTCAGTGAAGATCCTCTCAGGCGTTAATATATCCATATGTTATTCTACATTTTTTTTTTTTAGATTCGGTTAAGTTGAGGATCACTGAAATCGAATGACGCCGTTAGAGCCTGAATCAGGTTCATTTTATTCAATCTCTGTAGGTTTAAAGATGGTGAATTAACGCTAATTCAGTGAATACCAATCGTTTCACCTCATTGAGGATAAAGGAATCTCACTTATGCAATAATCCTATTATTCAAACGGATCTCTTAATCTGATAAGTGCCTCCATCTCATCTGAAGCAGAGTCACTGACGATGGGGAATTTGTCTCTCGGAGAATTCAAGGAAAGCAATAAAGACGTCTCTTACAATGTCTGTCATATAACTATTTGGAGTTATATGTCATACAACTATTTAGAGTTAAATTCTGTAGAAGTCTTAAAGATGAAGATTCAAAATAATAAAACGGTTTCTTATAATTTTCAACTCCGCACAACCATGTGTGATTTAAAATGAGTCTGTGTCATTGAACGACTTTCTTAAATGGTTGCTGACCCTCAAGAGTATTAACCAAACGCTTCAATTTCAAACGAACGCTTTACTGTTACAGCAGGTGAATGTTTGTTATTAGTATAATAATCTCGGTTGCCCTGCCTTGATGTATACATACACACCTACACAGACATTATGTACATTTACATATATATATATATACATATATATATATATATATATATATATATATATATATATATATATATACATACACATATATATATATATACAAATATAAATACATATATATATATATATATATATATATATATATATATATATATATATATACAAATATAAATACACATATAATATATATATATATATATATATATATATATATATATATATATATATATTATATATATTATATATATATATATATATATAATATATATATATATATAAATACACAGATTATACACATATAATATATATATATATATATATATATATATATATATATATATATATGTATCCTTTTAATATCCAATTTGCTCTACCCAGAAATAATATATTTTCATATATGTTACTGAAGGAGTATATTGTCTCCAAATACAAACACCTGAGTTCGAACTCGATTTGTATATGGGAAGACGACATCCACTTATACCTCTCACTTGCTGGCCGTGTGGGTTAAAATACCATCCACTGTAGTCCTGAGTTCTTGTCTTCGCTGGTTCGGAGCCCACGAGACGACGAACTTATTATCACTAAAAATTCCCTTTTAACATATATGAAAATATATTATTTCCGAGGAGAGCTACCTGGATATTAAAGGACACTTTGACGATAAGATTGAATATGAATCACGGTGATGCGATAAAAAAAGTCATAATATGGCTGCGAAGAGCCTTGAAACGTGGTTAGCATGGCAAAAATGGGTGAATATTCAACAAATACAAACACCTGAGTTCGACGGGAGCGAAAGGGGAAGACGATATCCACTTATACCTCACTTGCTGGCTGCGTGGGTTAAAATGCGTCCACTGTAGTCCTGAGTTCTTGTCTTCTGGTTCGAGCCCACGATTAACAAACTTATTATCAACTAAAAAAATTCCCTTCGGTAACATATATGAAAATATATTATTTCAGGTAGAGCAATGGATATAAAGGACGTTTGCAGCTTACTGATTGAATATGAATCACGGTGATGTAATAAAAAAAGTCATAATATGGCTGCATGATGGACAAACGCACTATGTGGTTAGCATGGCAGAGGTGGGTGAATATCATCTCCAAATACAAACACCTGAGTTCGACGGGTGATTTGTATATGGGAAGACGATATCCACTTATATCTCACTTGCTGGCCGCAGGAAAATGACTGTAGTCCTGAGTTCTTGTCTTCGCTCAGTTCGAGCCCACGAGACAGCAACTTAACTAAAAATTCCCTTCTTAACATATATGAAAATATATTATTTCCGAGGTAGAGCCAATTGGATATTAAAGGACGTTTGTAGCTTACTGACTGAATATGAATCATGGTGATGTGATAAAAAAATGTCATATATATATATACAGTGGGTTTCGAAATTAGAGGTCCCCCTCTACAGCATAAACTAAAATTGATATGGACAAAAACAAAAGTAATTCAGAACAGGTATTTATTTAAGTTTCTCTCTGAGTATTTAATATTTTGTGTAGCCTCCATCTGCCTGTACCACAGCCTGCATTCTTGAGGAGTATGATTTCAGCAAATTGCAAAAAAAGCTGAGACTCAAACTCCATTTCCCTGAGCACTTTGGTCACCTTTCTTCGCAGGTCATCGAGGCTTGGTATACCATCATAGTTCACTGTGCACGCTTCAACATGATCCTTTAAGATACTACCGATGTTTTCACACGCATTAAGGTCAGGGAAGCTACCTGGAAATTCACTTGACGAGAAGAAATCGATACCACTGTTTCAATCAGCTCCTGTGTCTGAAGAGCCTTGAAACATGGTGCCTTATCATGCAAAAATGTGACTTCAACAGATAACACATTTCAGGATCTCTGAGGAAAGGAAGTACTCCACCAGTAAGCACAGTTTCTCTGAAGTATTTGCCCTTCCATGCCTGTCCTTTTTCTTTGATGATCCACATTAACCGTTTGGCAGTGAAACAGAGAAAAATTCCCTAACATCATCGCTGATACTATCCAGCTTTGCAGCCCCAATGATGTAATTTTTATGATTTGGCTTCCTGACTGTGTAAATGAAGAATTCATCTGATGCGGCAAGATGGAGAAAGTCAGCTTCATCCCAGTCTTTAAGAAATGAACCACAAAACCATGCACGGTCTTCTCTGTTTCCGAGTGATGTTGGGCTTGCTGATAACATGAAATGGCTTGATACCAGATTTTTTCAACTCATGATATACAGCACTATAACTTCTCTTCTTTCCCCTTTTGTTTCTAGTTCATGCCAATTTATGTTAAGACTTTCTGGTCTACCCACTGCCTCAGCTATGATGTCTTTTGACTCCTGAGAAAGGACTTCAGGCCTTCCAAGATTCTCACTCTTTTTATATATGACAGTCATATGGATTTTTGTTCCAGTTTCTTTTAACAAAGGATTCATCTCTTTTAATGTATTTAGCTATCCAGGAATGTGAAATGAAGGATGTGCCAGCATTCCTGGCCTCTCTGAACATTATAGCCCAGATTAGGTCAATCCATCTGATTTCCTGGGAGTCGTTAGCCATGGCTGTATCTAACTCCATCACTCAGTCTGAAAATACAAGAAATGTCAAATGAAAAATAGCTTAATAGAAACTTAAAATAATGTACTTGGAGATAGGCTATAGCAGAAAACTTCATAACTTTCCATTTGTTCTGTGGAGGGGGCCTTTAATTTCGAAACACCTGTGTGTGTAATATATATATATATATATATATATATATATATATATATATATATATATATATAATATATATATACAGATATATATATATATATATATATATATATATATATATATATATATATATATATATATATATATATATATATATATATATATATATATATATATATTATAAGCATATATATATAATATATATATATATATATATATATATATATACAGATTATATATATATATTATATATATATATATATATATATATATATATATATATATATATATATATATATATAATGTCACGATGCATACCAAGTACCTGGTTATTACACAACTAATCACAAAATAAAAAGTTTACCTCACTTCAGCCAGATACCTGAACTCTCATAACAATAAGAATTGTGACTGAGTCATAGGCGTAACTAGGAGTCTATTAATGGGGTGGCACCTGGGGAGCACAGCTGAATATTGGGGGCCACTGGGCATGCACAAATTATAATACTCATTCTTTTTTTTTTTTTAAGTCATGTGGAAAGATATTAAGGTTGTTTTAAAATATTTAAGCCTATCAATTTGTGAATCACGCTTTTATATAACAAACTTGCTCAAATATTTTTTCAATAAAAATTATGAACCTCTGATCATACTTGTAAATCCAAATAGATATATATGTAATGGTTTGGCAATGAAATAAAACCATTTGGTATGTAAAAATATAAGTAAGAGAATCAAAATTAACACTTGATTATTGTAAAAAGAAAAAATATATTGGAATTATTCATAATAATAACATGAAAATTAAGCTTAGGCTTTTACTACAAGCTTCATGAACTCAAAATGGGGGGGCACAAGTTTCAAATGGGGGGGGGAATTATTATAGCTTTACGCCATTCATCTGGAAACAAATTTCTAAGCCATAAATGATTATAAAACTGTAATAAGTATGACTTTGCCAAAGGTGCTAAATGGCAGATCATCTCAAAACAAATACTGTCACTTCCAGGAGCAGATTTATTGTTGTTTGAGAGAGCATATTCCAACTCTGACTTATTAAATTTTCTATTATAATATATATATATATATATATATATATATATATATATATATATATATATATATATATATATATATATATATATATATATCTTCCATTGTTTCAAAATTTATTGCTATTAATTCTATACTATTTTTCTTTTGTGCTGAAGAGTTCATCTAAATTTTTATCACTACTTACATTTGTTAAATTTTCTCCCATTATATTACTTATTCTTTTGGATCACATGTTCTTTTCCCATCTTTTAATATGGTATGTCTAAGTGGTTTAACATGGGTACCATTTATTTTCCTGAATTTTTCCCATTTTTTTTGTATGGGAGTATTATTGGAGAGATCTGATACGTATTTCCTCCACGAAATGATTCTTCCTTGAATTACTTCTTTTTAAATTTTGCAGATATTTTGTTGTATAGAGGTTTTAATGTATCAATTTCTAGTAATAATATAGTCATTTTTTGTAAAGTTCCTTCTAATATCAGTAATAATTTATTCATTTTACTGAACTTTCTATTCAAATTATCTAATTGCCTCCCTATTGAGTTTTATATTTATTAATTCTGTTAACTTATTGGACCATCATGGAATTTTATGTTTTGTTGGATGGGGTTTTGACTTTGGTATTGCTTTATCAGCAGCATTTTTAATGAAATCAACAAAAAATTTATTAGTTTCATTATGGTCTTTTAAACATTCAAATGGTGGGATATTTCTAGTGTGCATTTCATATCGTTCCCAATCTGCTTTATAAATGTTATAGTGAGGGACATGTTTTGCAGGATTATTTTGTAATAAGGAAATTAATATTGGGAAATGGTCACTGGTGTGCAAATCATCAACTGTATTCCAGTCTAATCTGTCAACTATACTTGTTGTACATAGAGTTAAGTCTACTGAGGAAAATGTTCCATGTGCTTTTGAAAAATGTGTTTATTTCATCATTTATACAGCACATGTCGTTTGAATTCATGAACTCTTCTATTTTACTACCTGTTCTATTTGAGTTTGTACAATTACAGTCCCAAATTGGGTTGTGAGCAATAAAAATCACCTACTATTAATGTAGGTTCCTTGGTATTGTTAAGTAAATCTTTAAGTTTATCAATGTCGTAATTTTTGTTAGGTTGGTTGTATAAATTATAAATTATGTAATTATAGTTTTTATTCGTATTTTAATACTTGATATTTGCAAGTCGCAAAAATTTACAGGTATTCTGTCATAACATACTTTTATGTACATATATAGCAGTATCTAAATTTCCTTCTTCTTCTCTAGATGTAGATACTAAGGTATATTTACCTAATGTTGATATTGTTTTGTTGACATGTTGTAAACAGTATCATTGGTTCATATTCCCTTAGTAATCGTTGTATTTCTCCCAAATGTAATGTGGTCTGTAGACCATTTACGTTCCACTGTATAATATAATTATTGAAAGTATAACATTAGTGTGTTCAAGTGTTATTTTCTTTTTGTGGATCATCAGTTTGCATTTTTTCTAAAACCCATTTTACAATATTTATTTGTTTTTCTTTATAAGACATTATGTGCCCAATACATATACAACCCTTTTCGTGAGTGTCTACACTAGTAGTTTCTTTATTTCTGTATCTTATAAAATTTCGTATTGTGCTTGATACACTGTCCTTTGTTATGCTTTTGTTTTTGTTGCACTGTTCAATGAAACATTCATTACATCCACATGTGTTTTTATGTGTCGTCTCTTCGTTTACTCTTGCTGCACCTATTATTGGTGATGGAGTAATCTCTTCTCCCATCACATAATCATTCTTGTCAATGGTTTGTTCCTCTGCTATTTCTTTGATGTTCTGGGCATCTGTTTCCATTGGTTTTACTATTACTTTAGGATACAAAGGTATATTCTTATAATTTTTTGATTTATGTTCTTTCTTCAGGTCTCCTGCCTTCATTTTGATGGATGTATCTCTAATAATAGTTGGTTTTTTGTTGGTCTTGGGTGGAGTTCTCTCTAAAGGCCTCTTTTTTTTTTCTTTAGTTTCTAATTCATCGTAACTATCTTCTAATATTTCAGTGGTGCTTGTATTATTTTCTAGTGTTTCCATTTCTATTAATATCTCCAGTGAATCTGAACAAATATTTGTGTACCTTTCTTGGTTTTTTGTTATATTAGTTTCTTCTTGCAAAGTGGTTATTTTTCTTTGAGACTGATCTATCAGGGTTTTGTTGCTCTTATCTATTTCCATTTTTGTTTCATTGTTTGATCTAGTTACAGTAGAAAACATTCGTTTCCTAGCAGAGTCATGCATTCCTCTAACTTTTAATTCTAATTTGGCCTCTTTTATAGGCATTCCTGTCCTCTCCTGAAGTAATTTTAATTCTGTATTGTATATATAATACATACAGTCCTCAGATCTTGCATGGTGATTTTGTCCACAGTTAACGCATTTCGGTTCACCACACTTCCACTGTGTGGTATGTTTGTCAGATCCACAATAAGCACATATAGATTTATTACGGCAATTTTTCTTTGTATGTAGTGGTTTTGGAACATACGGTCTCAGTTCTCTGCTCTGGCCCATAGTTTTAATTTTCAACAGTAATTCATGGCCTTCGAATTTTATCTTTGCTATTCTCAGTGCTTTTCCATTGCTCCGTCTACTGGCTATGTTGTATATTTCACAATCTTGTACATAGTTGTAACTTTTTTTAAGTGAATCCAGCAAAATATTTTTTTCTATTGGTTCTTCATCATTATCAGGGAGTACTATGGTACCCTGTACACTGTTCATATTGTCATGTTTTTTTACATGTACCTTTATATTGTCAGTATTTTTTATAGTTAAGTAGTTTTCTGATTGATCTTTTGTTGTGGTTTCTATCGACCAAATCTGACCTTTTATTTGTCTGAATGACATTTCAGTAGTTGAATGTCGATTCAACAGGAAGTTTTCTAATTTCAATGCCGATATTTTCTTCTCTGTTTCTAAGGTCAGGAATCGTGACCAACTTTCACTTCCAAAGAGGGAGTTGAAGTGAGTCAAGGTTGGGTCAAGATATTTGGTGTTTTTGGGTCTGCTTTTTATTGGAGCATAGGGCTCCATTGTAATTACATTAGCGTTTTTTTCTGATTTTACCAGAGAGAGGTTGTCAGAGGAGGTTCCAGCGGTTGTCAACTGTTCTGAGTCAACCATCAAAGGGCCAGGGCTACTTAAATCTTTAAAACCACTTAGCATAAAGATTGAGGTAAAAAAAAAAAGCCTGGAAACCTTAAAAAGATATCATCGGCCTTTCATGGGGTTTATTCTTCCACCAATGGCACAAGTGAGAACTGACTCCCAAATGTCCACTCCCTACCCTACCCCACTGGGGATAGCACAACATGATTAGAGTGGCCCAAGTGTAAGCCAAACCCGCTTGCTAGGACTGACAATATTACTGGAATACAATCATCCCCACTCTAATCATGTTATGGGCATACAGGATAGAATACCGAGAGTCCTATCCCCAGAACCAGACGCCCCTGGAATTTGTGGTCTAGTCCTAAAGAATAGTTCCGCCTGATATCTCTCAGGTCCGAACATTATCGGGCAGTTGGTGGTCCTACCACAGTTCTCACTATTTAGCTTCAGGTATAAACCCAGTCCCAGTTATGATATCTTTTCCTGTTTATCAGGTCCAATAAATTTTGGCAAAAGCGGAAAATTCCGCAAAAATTAATTCAAAGGAATGCAGAATGGTATATGGGACTCTTCGACTCAAACCAAGGAACAGATTCCTGGGGTTCAAGAGGCCCCTCACCACGTCAAGGTGGTCCCAGGGTCTTGTTGTGAAGCCCTATGAAAGAGAACTTTGGTTATTGCAAAAAAAGTCGAAAATTCATATAAAACTTGCCTCTCTTTACTTATACACGAAATATAAACAATGAATGGCTATTGAAAATGTAAATGGTAAGATGTAGATAGCGCCAAATAAACTACACCAAATGTAATGCCAGAGTCAAGGGCAAAGCCTGCATGCCATTCATATGCAAATGATAGGAGGATTTCAGCAATAATATTCGCTCATCTTTTAAAGACCGCGTAGGGCGTTGAAGTTAAGTCCTGGTTAAAATCTTGCGTCGACAAACTCTACGTTCCTTGTCACGGAATAACATATTTAGCAAGGACTGCGTGAAATAGGTGATTATCCTATTTTATCACAATGCAACCTACTGATGACGTATGTTTCCTGGATAAAGATAAATATTTCAGGTTTTTTTTTTAAAGAATTAATTACGTATTATTTGCATATTGCATATTTGCATAAATATTTTCACGTCTATACATGGCCACTGGAAAGAATCGAGTTAATAAGGTTAGAAGTCGTAAGTCCGAGTTGTATCACATGGAATAATTAATTAGTTTAAAATGTCTGAGGGAATGAAACAGTCTTTCAACCATATAATAATGGTGACTACAGGGAACGAGGGATCCTAGAGAGAGAGAGAGAGAGAGAGAGAGAGAGAGAGAGAGAGAGAGAGAGAGAGAGAGAGAGAGAGAGAGAGAGAGAGAATTATCATAACAAACACACATTAGCATTTATATGTGGTACTACCAGATATGAATTTCTGCAAGAGAAAAAATTACTACATTTTTAAGAAATGTGTACAGTTACATAACCTTCCTCCATTGTTTCTGAAAGTGACGCTCTGCTCAAAGCATTCGAAATTCTTCAGAATGTTGTCCTGAACCCTAAAGCAATCTGCATAGTAATGCTTTCAGTGGATAAAAGGTGCAGGTGGAGAGACAGTGATGGATGAGGAAGCTTTAGAAAAAATGTAGCAAGTCTTGCTCCTGGGAAAAGTGATTCTGGAGGATGGGAGGAACGACAGAATTTCGGCGGAATGTCTCCCACCGATTACCGAATCTTCAAGCTTCGGTTGGTGTGACCACGGAAGGTTGCGAAACATTACAAAGGATATTTATCGTGTGATACAATAATAATAATAATAATAATAATAATAATAATAATAATAATAATAATAATAATAATAATAATAAATCAAAACAACAATAAGAAGTAGAAAGAGGAAGTGACAGACAACAAATATCAATAACGATAAATAACGGGCCTGTAACCTATACATTTCGGGTAGTGTACAGAAATGTATAGGTTATATTATAAAATTACCGAGATGTCCAGTGTCATTAATGAATCATTTGATAATCAATAAATTATTTGGAATATAGGAATACCAATAAATCTCAATTGTCACGGCAAAACTGTGAAAATGGTTTTACGGGCCGCTTTAAGAGCAAGAGCCCGTGCTGGCATACTGCTGGCTTTTCTGAACCACAACGTGAGAGTGGGTGGGAATGCGCCAAAGGACTATATTACAAATGACAATTGACCTGAAAGAGAAATTACAACCCAATCAAGAAAAGTACGAAGACGTCAAGTGTGATAGAACTGAATTGAGTTTTAAATCCTTGACTCTCTCTCTCTCTCTCTCTCTCTCTCTCTCTCTCTCCGGTGAATCAAATTCCTTTCATGCTTTGATCTTGAAAGAATTCCTTTGTCTTGTTATAAGAGCATTAATAAATCTCACTGATGACAGCGTGAGCGAATAAAACAGGACAGTGTTTAACATTCTCTTTGGCGGTAATGGGGAGTTATTCATCCCAGGTGTCTCTCGCTGAACTCTTGCTCATTGAAAAGTCGAAGTCATTCAGTTTCAAAGACCCATATGTTTGGAAATCAAGTGTATTCAGATGAAGAATTGCCTTTAGCGACCTGTTCCCGAAAGATAGTCAGG
Organism: Macrobrachium rosenbergii; assembly: GCF_040412425.1. Lineage (NCBI taxonomy): Eukaryota > Metazoa > Arthropoda > Malacostraca > Decapoda > Palaemonidae > Macrobrachium > Macrobrachium rosenbergii. Next base: position 27,734,835 of record NC_089781.1, read on the forward strand.
CTTATGCACTTACTCACTCACCTACGAAACAACCTTATTCATTAATAAAACTTCTTAGTTCACAGAATATCTCATAAATGAAGTTTCCTTCTTTCTTTAATCGGTCACTGAATTATCGAAGAGGCACGCAGATATGTCAACGGCTACGACTCGAGGGAATTCTTGGATTAAGCAACTTCAGATCCTTCCCCTGACTCCTCGTAAAAGTCCTGTGTACATATATTTCCCTGCACGGTAAAAAAGTAAAGATGAACGTGCGCACATTCTTCACAATAAAAAAAATTATTCTGAAGTTAAGGTGGGATCTTTTAAATGTTCTTATTACAATTCACTCGAAATTTAACCCATTACAATGAAGCCGCTTGGCACTGTTGGGTTTCCTACCCTATTCTCTCTCTCTCTCTCTCTCTCTCTCTCTCTCTCTCTCTCTCTCTCTCTCGTTTTACTCTCTCTTTCGTTTTTAGGTATGTCCACCACTGATAATTGTACATGATCCTTAAAAATACTATATATATATATATATATATATATATATATATATATATATATATATATATATATATATATATATACCCACATACATATGCATTATATATATACATACATGTTTATATTATACACACACACACACATATATATATATATATACATAATATATATATATATATATATATATATATATATATATATATATATATATATATATATATACATAATATATATATATATATATATATATATATATATATATATATATATATATATATATATATATATATATATATATATATAATATATATATAATAGCAACAGAAATGAATGGGAATGCCTTGTATATGAAAATGAATACAATGAGAGCCTCAAATACTGAAAATTATTAACAAGTTGTATAAAAAGAAATTTTTTGTCAGACATCATGAAAGACATCACTTAATCTTTAGGTTTTATGAATACATGCAATCTTGGAGGTACAAAATATTGAGATAATTATTTTTTTCAACTTCATCCTTCCTAGTTATTCAGATTTAGTTCTCTATATTTCAATTAATCTTATTATGTCCACCTTCCTTTGTTCACTGTGGCTTCATGCTTATTTTTCTCGCATTTTATCCTAATCCTTTACTTTGCAAAAGAAGATTTCTCAGATAACATAATTAACCAATTGCAGCTCTAAAGAGTTTTCTTCTCTTGAAGATTCGATTCGCTTTCATCTCTACAATTAGAGATGGAGCTAAAAATATTCCTTAAAATAATTCCAGATCTCGATATTGTTATCTGGTGGAATTTTTTTCTGCATCGTTCTCCATAGTACATTATTATTCCATTTCCATGTACACAAATTTATCATTTCCGTTGCCAATTCTTCACAAGTAGCCAAAAACAATAACGACCAACTCTTTTTGCCGATAATCATCTTGCGACCGGTTTCAGCTAAGAGGATTAATTATTAATCAAGAATGAGCGAAACTCAGAAGAATGACAGGATAAAGACAATTAAGAACAATCAAGATTCAGTCAGCGGTTTTCAAGCATTGGAAGGCGACGCGCAAGGCACCAAAGAAAGATACAAAGAGGAGAGAAAAATTAAGACGACGCAGGGCGCAGTTACTGGAAGACCTACAGAGGAGTTGAATAGGCGGTTAAGAACAAAGGAAGGTGAACGATTTTTTTATAGAATATCAAACTCATGGAAAAACCAAAGACAGGCCTGGGTCGATCAGGTTTCATAAGAGATAGAGAAGGAAATATCTTGCATAAAGATGACGATAATTATGGTGGCCATATTACTATAAGCATCTTTTAAACACAAAATGGGATAGGGGACTTGAGGGTGGTTGGGGATGGCGGATGCGATCTACAGAAGTAAAGAGGCTGGGGGTAATCGGAAGCTCTATTGTGCCTTTATAGATCTAGAGAAGACATTTGCTAGAACATCAAAGGGGATAGTGTTTACGACAAAGGAAAAGTAAGTTAGGCCGGTAGAAATGATGTATCAAAGAACAAAGACAGCAGTAATAATAGCTTGTAGCAAAACGGGAGTTTGAAGTTCGAGTTCGTTTACATCAAGGATCGGCACTTAGCCCATTTCCTTTTGTACTGGTTACGTAGGTATATAATGATGTAAGGGATTAGGAATGAAAATATATAAGAATTGTTATAAGCCGATCTGGTGATTACGGCAGATACTGAAGAAAAATTGCAGAGAAGGATAAGAGAGGGACAGGAATTTCTTGGATGGAGTGGATGAAGTTTAACGTGGGTAAAACTTTTGATGTGGTGTTTAGCAAGCAAGGAGGGAAAGGTTATTTATACATGATAAAAGAGGGCTAGGATTAAAGTAAGTAGAGAATTTCAAGTACTTAGGATGTTCTTTAAGCCAGGAGGGAGGGTGTGAAGCTGAGGTTGAAAGTAGATCAAAAGTAGTGTGAGGGATATGGACGAAGGTGGCAGGGGTAATATGTGACAAGAAGGAAGGAGGAACGGAAGCTGGATCGAACAGAAATGAGAATGCTGAAGTAGATTTTCGAAAATTAGGAAATGTGATGGGGTGGTATGAATTACTGATATGTTAAGGGAGTCTATATTAAAATGATATTGGCATACGGTAAGGATGAGTGAGTAGAGTGAAGAGGGCTTAGGTGGAACCTGTTATGAGCAGAAGGTCAAAATGGAGGAAAAGGATCAGATGACATCAAGAGGGAGAAAAGGGATCAGATGGCGTGATAAAGCGAAGGAGAATTTAGAGAGAAGGAGTTTAGCAGTGATAGATGCTTTCGATAGAATTATTTGGAGAAGATACATCAAGGCAACCGACCCCTCAGCTAAGGGGTAGCGGTGGGGATGAAGGAGGTAAGGTAAGGCCCCTTTCTTGCGTGTAAACCTTGGTATATTAATAAACTTGAAACCATTATGTTGTATGAGGACTGCTGTCCTCACTGCCAGAGGACAAATTATTTACATTAACAAACATTATGGGAAATTTTATGAAATATAGAAAAAAAGAAAGCACAGATCTGAGTACCATGAAAAAGGTTGCATGTGCATTGAGCAATTAGTATATTATAAAGAAAAACAAACTAATGTGGTGAGTAAATTATTAGAAATAATCCAAGTTGATAATACCAAAAAAAAAAAAGCAAAACTCGACCGCTATTATAAAATATTTTCAATAGCTATATTATACAATGGAACGTAAATGGTCTACAGACCAGATTGCACCTAGGAGAAAATACAACGATTACTAAAAGAATACGAACCAATCATATTATGTTTACAACGTGTCAACAAAACAATATCAACAATAAGTAAATATACCTTAACATCAACATCACGAGAAGAAGAAGGAAATTTAGGTACAGCCATATATGTACATGGCAAAGTAGTTTATGACAAAGTACCTGTTAACATTACTGACTTACTAATATCAGGTATTAAAATTCGAATAAAAAACGATAATTATGTAATTTATAATCTATACAACCAACCTAATAAACATTACGACACTGAAAAACTTAAAAAATTACTTAATAATGCCAAGGAACCGACATTAATAGTAGGTGATTTTAATGCTCACAACCTGGTGTGGGACTGTAATTGTACAGACTCAAATAGAGCAGGAAGTAAATAGAAGAATTCATAGATTCATATGACATGTGCAGTATAGATGATAACGAAGTCAGCACATTTTTCTAAAACACATGGAACATTTTCCTCAATCGACTTAACTCTATGTACAACAAACATAGTAGACAGATTGGACTGGAATACAGTTGACGACTTGCATACAAGTGATCATTTCCCAATATTAATTTCATTATTACAAAGTAATCCCACCAAGCATATCCCTCATTATAACATTTATAAAGCAGACTGAGAGCGATATGAATTCCACACTAGGAATATCCCATCATTTGAATATTTAAAAGACCATAATGAAGCTAATACATATGTTGTTGGTTTCATTAAAAATGCTGCCAATAAAGCAATACCAAAATCAAAATCTCATGCAACAAAACACAGTCCTATGGTAGTCTGAAAAACTAACAAAATTAATAAAAATAAAACACCAAATTGGAGGACGACTAGATAATTTGAATAGAAAGTTCAGTAAAACAAATAAAACATTATTGATATTAAAAGAAAATTTACAAAAACTGACAATATTACTATGAGAAATTGATACATTAAAACCTCTATATAACAAATTACCTGCAAAACTTAAAAGAGAAGTAATTAAAGGAAGAATCATTTCATGGAGGAAATATGTATCGGATCTCTCTAGTAATACTCCCATACAAAAAATATGGGAAAAATTCGTGAAAATAAATGGCACCCATGTTAAACTACCTAGACATGCCATAATAAAAGATGGGAAAAGAATACTTGATCCAAAAGAAATAAATAACGTAATAGGAGAAAATTTAGCAAAAGTAGTGACAAAAATTTAGATGAGCATTTCTGCACAAAGAAAAATAGTATAGAATTAATAACAAATTTTGAAACAATAGAAGATATATATTATAATAGAAAATTTAATATGGAAGAGTTGGATTTTGTTCTGTTGAACAGCAATGAATCTGCCCCTGGAGGCGACAGTATTTGTTGTGAGATGATCTGCCATTTAGCACCTTTGGCAAAGTCATACTTATTAGAGTTTTATAACCACTTATGGCTTCGAAATTTATTTCCTAATGAATGGCGTAAAGCTATAATTATTCATATCCCCAAACCTGGAAAAGATCCCAGTAATGTAAACAATTACAGACTAGCTTCTTTAACAAGTTGTTTATGCAAATTACTAGAGAAAATGGTAAATGCTCGACTAACATGGCACATTCGAGAAAATAAAATTTTGACTCCCACAGATCTACACTGGATTCTCTGTCTAACTTGGAAGACCACATATGAAGAGGATTTGAACAAAAATTACTATAGGTGTCTTTTTGACACTGAAAAGGAATATGATACTACATGGAGGTATGCAATACTAAAAAAGTTACATAAAAGCAGCATCCGTGGATATTTACCTAGGTTTATCCAAAACTTTCTGAAAAATCGCACTTTTCAAGTGAGAATTGATGATGTATTGTCAAGTACATTTCCACTTGAAAATGGTGTTCCACAAGGAAGTGTCATTAGTGGCACACTATTTACTTTAGCAATAAATGATATCAGTAATAAAGTGCCCATCGGAATTAAAAGTAACTTGTATATGGATGATTTTACCATATATTTTTCAGCATCTCGCATAAAACATGGAGAACGAATCATTAATAAAACTATAATAAAAATAGATGAATGGGCCTCATATGTGGGCTTTAAATTTTCTATACAAAAAGCTCAAACAGTAATGTTTTATAAAAATAAAAAGTGGAAAAAAGGTGAAGAAATAGATTTAAAAATCAGAAACCATAGTATACCAATTGGCCAAACAGCAAAATTTTTGGGATTAGTATCCGATACTCACTTGAACTGGAAAGCCCACATAACATACGTAAATTCTAAATGTAAAAGAGCATTAAACCTAAATATAAAATTAAATAACACTACTTGGGGAGCTGACAGACATACCCTTACTGCACTATATAAAGCAACAGTTCTGTCTATCACTGATTATGGAAGCGAGGTATATGGCTCAGCATCTGATGAATCGCTGAAAATATTAGACCCTGTTTACATTGAAGCCTTAGAATATGCTCAGGAGCCTTTAGATCATTACAAAAATCATCTTTATAAGTTGAATGTGGTGAACTATCTCTGTCTCTCAATAGAGAGCTAGTAGCAATGAAAAATGTTCTAAGAATTCAGACAAGTGATTCCCCAAGAAAAAATTATTTGAATTAAGAGATGTATTTATAAATAACCATCCACTACTTTTCCCAATTAGAGCTAGAAGATTGTTTGAGTCAAAAATAATATATATATATATATATATATATATATATATATATATATATATATATATATATATATATATATATATATATATATATATATATATATATATATATATATGTTACAGTCAACATGCGTAATCAGTCATTACGCAGTAATGACTGAAATTTCAGTCATCACGCATAATGCACTTAGGGGACATTTGATCCCCCCAGGAGCTAGTACGAAACACTGTTTCGCCGGGTTTAGTACTAGTCCCTGGGGGATCAAATGTATTTCGCCGTGTTTAGTACTAGCTCCTGGGGGGATCAAATGTCCCTAAGTGCATTACGCGTGATGACTGAAATGACTGATTACGCGTGTTGACTGTAACATATATACATACACACAAGTGCCTTTGATAGTAAAATCACCTCCTCCCTTGGACAATGAATAAAATGAGAATTTGTACACATCTGAAATATTTATCAAGAAGTTACTCATATACACCAGAACACCATAGACAACATACAATAGAGCATTTAAACTGAAAAGGTCCACATTACGCAATATATACAGATGGATCTAAATCAGAGCACAGAGTGGGATATGCTGCAGTGTCCCAAGACAAAACTTATCAACTCTCCCTACCTAATAATTCTTCAATATTTACAGTAGAATTGTGCGCAATTGCGTTGAAGAAACATTATTCAATAATTTTGTGATTTTTAGCGACTCAAGAAGCGCTATAGAAGCTATTCAGAGTTACAAATGAAAAAATAATATTGTACAACAAATTAAATTATTTCTCCATAAATGATGTAATAATGGAAGAATGTAGAAATATGTTGGATCCCTTCCCATGTAAGGGTCAATGGAAATGGAGATGCAGACAAAGTGGCCAAAGAAGCAACCCACATGACAAGATCAAATGTGAATACCCCTGTTACTGATTATGTAACACATAAAAATGGGTATCATAAATAAATGGCAATATATATGGGATGAAGACTGAAAGTAATAAATTAAAACAAATAAAAACTAATGTTAAAAAACGGAGTTCATCATATCAGAGAGAGACATGACATGTAATTCTAACACGTCTCAGAATAGGCCATACTCATCCGACACATGGGCACTTAATGAGCAACCCACGGGGCCAGGTTCCCGAGTGCTCAGAGTGCAGGGTGATAATAATGGTCAGATGTGTTATGTGAGTGTCCAAAGTATGACCAACAGTGACTGTCAACTTTTGGGAACAAATCAGTAAATGAAATTTTGTCAATCTTTTACATTTTCAGTCGTTCTGATTTTGTTGTTCATGAGGAACTGTGGTTTGATAGATAAAATATAAAAAAAGTAAATAATAAAAGCATGAAAACATAGCATTTGTCGAGTTTAAATTAAAATTTTTACAAAATATTACTTAACTTATTATGAACTTTAATATACCTTTTTAAGTGTGGAAGCATGAGTAAATGTATTTATTGTGTGTATGTGTTACAGTATGAGAACGTGAGCCTATGTGGTATTATATCCTAATCCTTTGGGCCAGTCCTATAAGAGCTGAAAGTCAGCTCAGATGTCTGGTTAAAATACTTTAATACTACTACTACCCAACTGCAGTCTGCGCTCCGGCCTGGGCTTACTGGTTTAAGTTCCAAGCGCTCCAGAGGTCCAGGAGCCTCCAGGGCCAGTGAATGTCCAGCGGCCGCCCAACCGCTGTCTGGTTGTTAGCCTGGGCCTATTGGTGAAGGTTCCAAGTGCTCCAGAGGTCAAACTTTTTTCAGGGTCAGTGAACGTCTGGTGGCCCCCCAACCGCTGTCCGCCAGCCGGCCTGGGCCCATAGGTCTAAGTTCAAGGCACTTCAGAGGTCCAGCTGCTTCTAGGGTTAGTGAACATCCAGAGGCACCCGAACCTCTGTCCGCCAGTCGGCCTGGGCCTATTTTCTAAATTCTAGGAACTCTAGAGGTCCAGCTGCTTCCAGGGCCAGTGAAAGTCCAGCAGCCCCCAGCCGCTGTCCATCTGGCAGCCTGGCAACAGGTCTATGTTACAGGTGCTCTCTCCTGCTCCAGATTTCCAGCTGCTTCCAGGGCCAGTGGACGTCCAGCGGCCCCAAGACCTCTGTCCAGAGGGCCCCCAACCGCTGTTAAGCCACCAGCCTTGGCCATAGGTCTAAGGTCCAGGCGCTCTCTTCTGCTCCAGAGTTCCAGCAGCTTCCAGGGCCAGTGAAAGTCCAGCAGCCCCCCAACCGCTCTCCATCCGCCAGCCTTGGACAAAGGTCTAAGTTCCAGGTGCACTCTTTCACTCCAGATTTCCAGCTGCTTCCAGGACCAGCAAACATCCAGTGGCCACCCAACCGCTGTCCAACTGCCAGCCTGGGCCATTGGTCTAAGATCCAGGCACTCTCTTCCGCTCCAGAGTTCCAGCTGCTTCCAGGGCCAGTGAACGTCCAAAAGCCCCCAAACGCTGTCCAACTGCCAACCTTGGCCATAGGTCTAAGATCCAGGTGCACTATTTTGCTCCAGATTTCCAGCTGCTTCCAGGAACACTGAAATTCCAGCGGCCTCCCAACCACTGTCCAACCGCCAGCCTGGACCATAGTTCTAAGATCCAGGCGCTCTCTTCTGCTCCAGAGCTCCAGCTGCTTCCAGGGCCAGTGAACGTCTGCGGCTTCCCAACAGCTGTCCAGCCGCCAGCCTTGGCCATAGGTCTAAGTTCCAGGTGGGCTCTTTCGTTCCTGAGTTCCAGCTTCTTCCAGGACCAGTGAATGTCCAGCAGCTCCCTAACTGCTGTCTGTCTGCCAGCCTTGGCTATAGGTCTAAGTTCCAGGTGCGCTCTTCCACTCCATAGTTCCAGCTTCTTCCAGGACCAGTGAACGTCCAGCGGCTCCCTAACCGCTGTCCATCCACCATCCTTAGCCATAGGTCTACATTCCAGGTGTGCTCTTCTGCTCCAGAGTTCCAGCTTCTCCCAGGACCAGTGAAAATCCGGTGGCTCCCTAACCACTGTCTATCTGCCAGCCTTGGCCATAAGTCTAAGTTCAAGGTGTGCTCTTCTGCTCCAGAGTTCCAGCTTCTTCCAGGACCAGTGAACATCCAGCGGCTGCCCAACCACTGTCCATCTGCCAGCCTATTCCATGGGTCTAAAGTCTAAGAGCGCAGATGCGCTCTTCCGCTCCAGAGTTCTAGTTTCTTCCAGGACCAGTGAACGTCCAGTGGCCCCCCAAGCTGCTGTCCATCTGCCAGCCTTGGCCAAAAGTGTAAGTTCAGGTGTGCTCTTCTGCTCCAGAGTTCCAGCTTCTTCCAGAACCAGTGAACGTCCAGCAGGCCCCCCAACCGCTGTCCATCCGCCAGCCTTGGCCAAAAGTGTAAGTTCAGGTGTGCTCTTCTGCTCCTGAGTTCCAGCTTCTTCCAGGACCAGTGAACATCCAGCAGTACCCCCACCGCTGTCCATCCACCAGCCTTTTCCATAGGTCTAAGTTCCAGATGCGCTCTTCCGCTCCAGAGTTCCAGTTCTTCCAGGACCAGTGAACGTCCAGCACCACCCAAACCACAGTCCATCCACCAGCCATGGCCAAAAGTGTAAGTTCAGGTGAACTCTTCCACTCCAGAGTTCCAGCTTCTTCCAGAACCAGTGAACGTCCAGCGGCATCCCAACCGCTGTCCATCCGCCAGCCTTGGCCATAGGTCTAAGTTGCAGGTGCGCTCTTCCGCTCCAGAGTTGCAGCTTCTTCCAAAACCAGTGAATGTCCAGCGGCAACCCCCTCCCCCCATTGCAGTACATCCGCCAGCCTTGGCCAGAAGTGTAAAGTCAGTTGCGCTCTACCGCTCCAGAGTAACAGCTACTTCCAGAACCAGTGAACGTCCAGCGGCCCCACAACCTCTGTCCATCTGCCAGCCTTGGCCAAAAGTGGAAGTTCAGGTGAACTCTTCCACTCCAGAGTTCCAGCTTATTCCAGAACCAGTGAACATCCAGTGGCCCTCCAACCACTGTCCATCTGCCAGCCTTCGCCAAAAGTGGAAGTTCAGGTGCAATCTTCTGCTCCAGAGTTCCAGCTTCTTCCAGAACCAGTGAATGTCCAGCAGTCCCCCAACCACTGTCCATCTGCCAGCCTTGGCGAAAAGTGTAAGTTCAGGTGCGCTCTTCTGCTCCAGAGTGACAGCTTCTTCCAGGACCAGTGAATGTCCAGTGGCCCCACAACCGCTGTCCATCCACCAGCCTTTTCCATAGGTCTAAGTTTCAAATGCACTCTTCTGCTCCGGAAGTTCTAGCTTCTTTCAGAACCAGTTAATGTCCAGCGGTGCCCAACCGCTGTCCATCCGCCAGCCTTGGCCAAAAGTGTAAGTCCAGGTGTGCTCTTCCACTCCAGAGTTCCAGCTTCTTCCAGAACCAGTGAACGTTCAGCGGCCCCCCAACCGCTGTCCATCTGCCAGCCTTGGCCAAAAGTGTGAGTTCAGGTGCGCTTTTCTGCTCCAGAGTTGCAGCTTCTTCCAAAACCAGTTAACCTCCAGCGGCCCCCCCAACCACTGTCCATCCGCCAGCCTTGGCCAAAAGTTTAAGTTCAAGTGCACTCTTCCGCTCCTGAGTTCCGGCTTCTTCCAGAACCAGTGAATGTCCAGCGGTCCCCCAACCGCTGTCCATCCGCCAGCCTTGGCCATAGGTCTACGTTGCAGGTGCGCTCTTCTGCTCCAGAGTTCCAGCTTCTTACAGTACCAGTGAAAGTCCGTGGCCCCCAACCGCTGTCCATCTGCCAGCCTTGGCCATAGGTCTAAGTTGCAGGTGTGCTCTTCCGCTCCAGAGTTCCAGCTTCTTCCAGGACCAGTGAACGTTCAGTGGTAATGATAATCCAGTGTTTGATGTTTGGGAATGTTATCATGCCTTGGTGGAGTGCTTAAGACAAATTGCAGTTACTGTTGCCCTATGCAACGCAGAAATTAGAACATACAATGAAACGAACCATTTCAACATTGATTCTGAGCAGTACGATGCTGATGTGAAAAACTTTAGTGTTCGTTTGAGAAGGTACTGTGCTAGACGTAAGAGATATCAGGTTAGGCATTTACCGATGAATGCATGGGTGTACTGACAAAACTGGACAGCCAATAATGTTCATTTCATCCGTAGTGTAAGAAGTGCACTTGCCAATCGCTTTGCGAAACTCATGCGTAATGAACAAGCCCGTCAAACAGTAGAGTGAAGCCAAAATTCCAATCTTGGTCCGTTGTTTTGCTTTGTTTGAAAACATAGTTTTATTGCAATATACATTTCTATTCTTCCTATATAGATTAAAGTAGTCCCACCCCCCTCTTTCCTCATTGATAACGTAATTCAATCACCCTACTTCCACCAAAATGATGAACCATACAGAACCTAAGTTCTTTACTGCTGTAACTAACCTGTTACAAGACACCTTAGACCAAGCAAACCGAGACCTCGTTGAGTCTCGTAGCCTGTCTGTATATGAAGAAACGCTTAATAGAGTAAAAGCAGGTAAGAAAGTAACTACTGACCCTAACCTTGGAAGTGAAGTTAAGAAAATCTTAGACCATGCTCGTAAGGCTATAACCTTGATCACTGACAGAATAGGTTCCCTATCAAACTCGGTTGGACCCAAGAAAGAATTGCCACGACTTAAGGAGATTCCCTTGCTCACCTTCAGTGGGGAGAGAAGCGAGTAGCCTATAGCAATTTCAGAGAATTGTTTAATGAGCTAGTTCACGACCTACCTGATCTAGACGACGTGACTAGATTTACTTATCTAACTGGATCATTGAAAGGAGGGCCCCTCAGACTGATTAGCAGCCTGAGTATAATTGCACATAACTATGCCATCGCAAGAAAGCTATTAAAAGAGAGCTATGGTGACACGCACCAAGAGTTGGTCGTGTTGCACCGTAAGTTAGCCAATTTACCTGTGCCTAAGTGCAATCATCAGGATTTGCGGAAGTTCAGAGTTGAAGTTCCTGCCCTTACCGAACAAATTAAGTGGCTTAGCGGGGCAGCATTGGATCATGGTATGTTACTTAGCTTATTGTGTCAGAAACTATCAAAAGGTGACGTGTACAGTATCGTCTCATTACTAATCATCTGAGAAAGTGTGACTTTAATCTTGACGAAATGTACTCTGCTATCGATTACATAATTCGCTCATGCGAGAATGATGCCCTCCAGAAGGGAGGGAATCTTTCAGTTGATGTTCAAACTGAAACTGTACGCTTAAGTGCCTCACACTCCAAGAATTGCCCATTCTATAACTGTAATCACACAGCGTATCAATGTACCAAATTTTCCAGTACTGCCGCCAAAAGGCGCCAACTCGTACTCAGTCGCTGGTGTTTTAATTGTTTAGCTATAGGACATGCGAGTCATCAATGCCCCAGTAGACAAACTTGTAAACTCTGTGATGAAAGGAATCACCACCTCATTTGTGAAGGGAGTGGCAGCAATAGATTGTCTCAATGTGTTCTCGGGAAATCGTTATAACCATACACAGCCGAGTCCGTCCCACCATACAATCGCCTGACCAGTAGTCCAACACCGAAAGACTGTCACAGTCACCCCTGAATCCTCCCAAGGAAAATGTGTGAATCAAACTCGATCAACCATTGTAGCCAGTTCCGATTGTAGTGATCGAAATAAAAGTAAAGTAAATGAAAAACCTTCCACCAGTACAAAAACTGTAAAAAACGAACCAACTGCTGAATTGCCCACCACCTTGTTACCCACCGCTACAATAGTTATGTATAATCAGAAACAACCAGTTACTACCAGGATGTTTTTGGATACTGGTAGCCAGAGGAGTCACGGGAGAATACGAGTAGTTGATGGTACAATTCATCTGGGAAAATGCGTGGTTAGGGTAAAGTTAGTTGTTCATGATCATGTTGATACCTCCGAGTCCTACTACATCCCACAGACCGTAAGTATGTACAATTCCTTTGGGAACAGGAGCCTGGTAAAACGGCAACCTACGCCTTCGGAGTGGTGGTTTTTGGTGTCACCACCAGCCTGTACCTTCTGCAACAGGTGTTACACACACATCTAAGAGACAATAGGAGAGAAGAGCTGATGAAGTCATTTTATGTGGACAACTTTTTGAAAACTTACGATTCAGTGCCTGAGATGAAAGCTGAGTGCAAGCAGGTGAAAGCGTTGTTGGCAGACGCAGGTATGCCCTTAACAGGTTGGGCAAGTAATGTGGTGGAGTTTGATGAGGAAGTGGAAGCTGATGAACCAAATGTGGTGACTGTGTTAGGTATGAATTGGGATAGAAGTAAGGATGTGCTGAGTCTGAAGGGTGGAAAGAAGATGAATGAGTCTGTGAGGGATGGAAAACTCACAAAACGTAAGTTACTTTCATTGCTTGTGTCGAATTTTGACCCATTAGGATTGGTTAGTCCAGTGTTCATCAAAGGAAAGCTATTGTTGCATGATTTGTGGGAAGAAGGGGTTGAATGGGATGAGGTGCTGTCGCTGGAGAGGCAACGTCAAGTTCAGGAGATACTTGAGCAGTTTGAGTCAGTGGTAAGTTTTGGAGTTTAAGAGAGGAGTGATTGTGAGACAGAGTGAGCTCCATGTCTTTGCAGATGCCTCCTGTAAGGCTTACGGAGCAGTAGTGTATGTTAGAGATGCTGTAGGAAATAGTCAGCTACTTACTTCTAGGATGCAGGTTACGCCGCTTAAGCAAAGTAAATTGTCGATTCCCAAATTGGAGTTGTTAGCTTTAATGGTAGCCTTCAGGTTAGCTGGTCACATGTTTGGACTGTGGAATTTTGCTTGTGCGGTCGTGTGGACCGATAGTTTGGTTGCCAAAACTTGGGTAGAGACTAAAGAATCCAACCGTAATTGTTTCATTTCTAATTGAGTAGGTGAGATCCTATTCCTACAGAGACAGCATGAGATCCATTTGAAGTATGTCCCCACCAAGTTAAATCCAGCTGACATCCTCAAGTGAGGCATGAACACCAAAGATCTGATGCAGAGCAAGCTGTGGCAAAATGGCCCCCATTTTTTATGCTCGACTGGTCCTGTAAACGCACCCCCTCAACCCTGTAAGACGATAGAAGACAAGTCGTGCTTGACAGCTGCAGTCAGGGAACTGAAAGATGAAGGCAAACTTACAGAGCCGGAAGAACTATGGTACATAGAGGGGAGTAAGGTTTCGTTTACTTATATGTTAAATGTAATGCGCAATGCACTGAAATTTGTTCGTTCAGATGCTGACCCCTTTCTCAAACTTGTCTTTTTAGAACAGAAGCATCACCTGCCATCTGTCTGTGCTTATTTAGAATCAGGAATGAAAGTTCCCAGTCACATAAGTAACTTTGTAAAGTAGTTGAACTTAACTATCTGTAATCAAATCATTTACACCCGGTCCAGGATTGCTGGTGCAATAGGATGCAAAGCTAAATTGTCGTTATTGCCAGCTATGAGTCAGTTAAATTATATCTTAATCACTTACATGCAACATACGCCCATTGTTGTGTCAATGTATTAATTGTACTTTTCTGCCAGGAATGCTGGACGCCTGGATTGAGAGCTTTAGCTAAGGGTGTGATCTGAGCATGCAGAGCGTGTAAGATGACCTTCCAGCCTCTGCTATGACTCCCACTGCCTCTGCAACTTCCTGCTGCAAGAACCACCTTGAACAGACCCTTCGAATGTGTGGGATTGGATCACACTGGACCTATCAAGACCGACACCGGAGTGGTTTACTTACTACTGATCACCTGTATGGCCAGCCAAGCTGTTTATTTGGACATCTACGACACGTTGAAAACGGACATGTTTATACTTACGCTAAGAAGATTTGCGGCGTTGCATGACGCGCCCTCAAGAATATATAGCGACAATGCCACCACCTTTAGGGCAGCAGACACCTTCCTCAGGGAAATCTATCATCAAGAGGAGACCCTGCAATACCTGAATACAGGTATTAGATGGCACTTCCAAAACCCCCGTTCTCCTTGGAAGGGAGGCTTCTTCGAGAGAATGATTGGTGTGGTAAAACGCACCTTAGAGACAACTCTCCACAGGAACGTCTTTCACCCAGAGCAGGTTTGAACGTTGGTAAAAGAAGCAGAGGCTGTTATCAACAACCGCCCTCTGATGTACTCAGGTGATGAGAAAGACGACGGAGTCATTGTGCCTACTCACCTTATACGAGGGGATTTGATTCGACTTCTACCACCTGTTACGCCCCATGAAAGGATGTGGGACACCCTAACAACAAAGCAACTTCGTCATCGTTATTTTTGTCTTACAGCTGCCCTCAGCAGATTCAAGGATTATTGGAGAGATGGCTACTTACGGGCGCTACAGGAGTGCCATGATTCAAGGGAAGCAGCAGTTATGCCTCTCAAGCCAGGCGATATCATCCTGATCAAGATCGAATCCCAGAAAACGCAGAGATTGGCCACTTAGGAGGGTCCTTACAGCGTGTACTGACCCCCAGGGTGTGGCGCAATCAGCCAATGTCCTTTACGAAGGAGAGGTGCACCTGCGTGCAATTAATCACATTGTTCCCTTAGAAATGTCCGAAGAAGAAGACGACGGCCCGATCGATTTAAGTGTGTGTGATAGTCGAGAGACAGAAGGACTCGATGGGAATGTGTTCGATGTCGAAGTCATGACAGTAGCAAGCTTGCCAAATAGCAAGCACGGGGATGTGAAGGGGAAGGTACTCAACGAGCCAGGCTGCACAGAAAAGAAGCCCTCACACAGCGAGAAAGAATGGCTCAGTGGATGCTGGAAGGGACAGTGTAGGACAGGAAAAAATTGCGAGTGAGGTGAACTATACACAAGTGTGAGTCGTAAGGGATCCTTGAAGGAGAATATAGTAAGTAGCGAGTACTTTGCGAGTTCCTGATGAATCGGTACTCTGAGTGCAGGGCTACGGTGAAGAATGTAGTGTTTACGGATGATGTAAACTCATCATTAATGATTATTTGTGTTCCTTTTTTTGCAACTGAAATGATGACCATGTCAGGTGTTAGTATTTTAATAAGGTAAGGTAGTGCTTTATTATAGTGAAGAACGTCTCAACAGGACTGAGGCAATTGGGTTAATGTTTGTCATTGCGTAGATTAAGAGTGGCCACTTAAACTTTTTTTTTATTGCTGTTTATTGTCACATTTGACCCAATTACAACAGGGCCCGGTTGGAGTTGGGTCAAGGTGAAAACCCCCCTTTTTTTTCTTTCCTTCTTTGAGAGTTGGTAGTTAAGTATATAGATTTACTGCCTATCATGGGAGCCCTCCATTTTGTAGGTGGGAGGGTGTGGTGAAAAATTATACATTTCACCACCTTGTTGGGCCCCTGGGCGCCAAAAACCACATGTTGTCTTTCCCGATTGCGCATAAAGCCGGACGAACATACCTCGATCTTGTCTGGACGGCGCTAATGCGCGACGGGACGTGTCCAGTGGCGGGAAAGTAGCAATTATGCATCATTGAATGCTATTTAACGAAGCACCTGTGAGGGTGAATCTCATTTTTTCTAAGTAACGTCATCAGTAATAAGTAAGTATGTGAAATTTGAATCTTGTTGGATAAGGCATTCTAATACACAAACTGGCACAGCTGGAGAACTTTCCCACCCTCTGTGAGCGTCTATATAAAGGGGCAGCCGGACCTATTCAAAATAAATTTTACGGTCCTCCCTGCAAGCAAAGAAGCATGCACTGCTCAACAGCTAAGGCTAGCAGCCCAAGAGGCAATCAGGAAAACTGCAGCCACAAATGAATATTTTACGGATGGATCAGTAGATCTCAGCATCACGGCAGCAGCAGCTGGGGTCCACTCAACAACCCTCAAAGGATGCTGGAGGCTCTCTGATAATGCCTCCACTCTACAAACTGAACTAATTGCCCTGGAACACTACCTTCTTGCCTGTACAGAAACAGAACAGTTAAGAACAAGATATGAAGGAAATGAAAGAACAGCTACCCAAATAATAAAGCACATACTAGAAACATTCATGAATTTGCAGGCTTCCTATGCTCCTACCCACCACCACGGTAACTCTAAAGAATCCTTACCTTTAACCACCCGCTCTCCTTCCCAATTCTTAAATCAGACACAACAGACCCGACCCAGACAACAAATCAAAAGCCATTCCATCTCATCTCTAACGGCAGACTCTTTTAGAAATCACTCTCTCCCCTGTCAAAATCACCTTTCATCCACCACAATCAACACCCAACAAATACACAAAACACATACACACACAAGAATTAGGACTCGACAAGGAATATGGCTTTAGATCATCATGAGCTAGCATACTAGCTACCTGTGCCTACTACTCCAACTCTTCTTTTTTCCCATCTGTTGGCCTCTCCCAGTAGCCAACACTCACTGCTATCATACTTTTATCCTCATCTGATGGGTACCTTAGGGTTCAAAGAGGTTGCAACCTTGCCTGTTAAATCTTTTCACTTCAAAATCACCCCCACCAAAATCACTGTCATGCATCATAATAAAGTTTTCATCTAACCTACCCATCTCACAGACTCATCATCAACATAAGAGTTACGGGCTGCTCTAGGAGCAAGAGCCTGTGCTGGCGCAAGGCCAGCTACATCTGAAACAACAACAACATCAGATAGCTGACTCTCCGATCCAGGACATCATAGAGATAACTTGCAAAAAGTGTAAACACTACGAGGTTCTTTGTTATATCACCCAACCTATGGTACAGCAAGTAAGGTAGGATAAGTAATTGAATTCTGTAAATGTGTCCATCGAGGTTTAATTTATTATTTCAAACCGGGTAGTAAATATTTAAAATTAATTTCTTTTCTATTCGA
>NC_089781.1:27757517-27782517 GCF_040412425.1 Macrobrachium rosenbergii
CCATAAATATGTGCCTGTCATTTGGCTGTTTCGAATGTTTTATCAGAATTTCATGTATTGCTGATATTATGCTTGGTTTCTCTTATGGAGCTTTAGCATTGGGGTCAGTAGATTTAGTGATAAATTTTATAAAGTGTTCTGCATCCTCAACGTTCATAACTAAGGGCTTCTGGTTTGTGACACACACACTATAGTTATTTTCTGATGGACGCTGTAGATTCTTTCTTCTTACTTAATCTAGACACTGCATCATCCACCCTACTGATCTGAGACGTTATATTTGCTCCTATAAATTCCCACTTTGTGTAACTCAGGTGTCCTTCCCTCCCGTTAACCGCTGCCATCATGTGTGCTTCATTGATCCTCAAAATCCTACTGGATCCAACGACCTCCTCTGCGTGTTACAAAAACATCAGATGCTTCTTTTTCGTTTTAGTTTTTCATCATTTTCTGTCTCACAATATTCTTCGGTGTTATGCATCTTGGCTTTCGTCTTCTTTCCTCTTTATTTATTTACTTATGGAATTTTCTCACTCTAATGCAGATGAACCATATCACCGAACTATTTTCACACTCAGACTAGCTTGATGAATCTGTCTATAAGTGATGGATTCAAATTGCAGCAAGACAGTCAGAAAGTATGTGCAGCCAGGCTCGAAAAGACCAGAAGAAACGGATAAACAGTAGAAGGAAGGAAACAACGTAGCCGGGGATGACAGAGACAGCAACAACCTCCATTACTGTCTATAGTACACCTCAAAGGGCACACTGAAGGCAATATCTATCCACCAGTAGAGAAAAAAGTTGCTTCAAAGAATTTCATTGGCACAAAAGTTATAATTTTTGTCTCACCCAATTTCTAGTATTTTCTGTACCAATGTTTTTCCATCTGCATGTTTACATACATGCATATGCTGCACACATACAGCATTCGCTTGAAAATACCAGAGTGGTGAAACATCTGTCGTGACAAAACAATAAATGGAAGAAAGAAGTCTAGGTATTTTTCATCAGTGTCGGAAAAAACTCCTACATTATGAAGATTCCTGCAAGAAACTGATTAATGCCACTGAAGCAAGGAATATATATATATATATATATATATATATATATATATATATATATATATATATATATATATATATATATATATATATTTATATATATATATATATATATATATATATTTATATATATATATATATATATATATATATATATATATATATATATATATATATATATATAATATATATATATATATATATATTTTATATAAATATATATTTATATATATATATATATATATATATATATATATTATTATATATATATATATATATATATATATATATATATATTATTACGAAAATATTATTTGGACTACTTCTCTGTTGCACCAGCACCATCTAGCCATCGCTAAGCAACCACTCCAGCGTCATCTAGCCATTGCTAAGCAAACACTCCAGTGCCATCTAGCCATCGCTAAGCAAACACTCCAGCGCCATCTAGCCATCGCTAAGCAAACACTCCAGCGCCATCTAGCCATCGCTAAGCAAACACTTCAGCGCCATCTAGCCATCGCTAAGCAAACACTTCAGCGCCATCTAGCCATCGCTAAGCAAACACTTCAGCGCCATCTAGCCATCGCTAAGCAAACAATCCAGCGCCATCTAGTTTTCGCTAAATCGGCAATAAATTGTATATATTGTACATAATCCATGATTAGGCATATAAGTTTACTTTTTCCCATTTGTTTAAATCTAGGGTAGTCTGGTTTACCCGACCAAAGTGTAAAGTTTTATTTTAGTTTATACTTAAGCTGTTTATAAATGTATTACTATTCATTCTTGAGTGTCTTTTCCCGTTGGTGTTGCATCATTTATCTGCAGTAGCTGGTGACGAATAAATTAAGAACTGAAGTGATAAGAAAACTGGGGCCATTGAGGGTACAGTTTGCATTCCTCGGAAGAAGGTTTTAAATCTGGAAATGAGAATATGAGGAACCTGACAGTGTGGGCCTGACCGGGATCTGTGTTAATTTTGATCCATTGTGAATGTTAGTGATATTATATAGTTTAAGTGTAGAGGGGTTTGTTAGGAAGGAGAAAGAGGGAAAGAGTGAGGGAGAGAGTAGAGGGGGTGTTTGGGAAGAGAAAGAGTGAGAGAGAGTTTATTGGTTATCATTCAGGGCTTTCCTAGGCAGCAGGTTGGCTTTCAGCTAGTGTGATGTATAGTATACAGATATATATATATACATATATATATATATATATATATATATATATATATATATATATATATATATATATATATATATATAAGGATATATGCAAACTGAGCAAAATAAAGAGCTTTTAGGTAGATTAATTACAAAGTCTTAAGAGGAGTCTACATAAAGAACGCCGAATCACCAAGCTGAAGAATGTGAAAGCAAATTACAGTCCTTTCTTAATCTTCTGAAATGTATTTCAAAGATAACAAGCAAAAACTTGGAGGAAATCCCAAGCGATTCGAATTTAAGACATATGTGAATAGAACTCGAGCTTCTACGATCCACACGAAGAAATATTTTGAAAACATCTACGATAATGAAAATTCCAACCACGGTCTGAAGAGAGGGTAAATCTCGCAGCACTGTCATACTAAAACGAAAATCCAGACTATACAACAGTAAGTTGTTAAATAAGGATAGTAAAGTAAGAATTCAATTCCCAAATCAAGAATAAAGACGCAAAATCTGTAGGAATACATTCTTCTTATTTTTTACTGATTAAAGAAATTCTCTATCTTATGATAAAATTGTAACATACAATTAAGAGAGAAACGCTGCTAAGCGAACACGTAAACACTTAACCAAGGTATCAAAAGAGTGTAGGGTTCAGTGTAGATGCATAAAAAAGCTCTGATTAAATAAATGAATAAATAAGTAAACGAACTCAAACCGAGAACTAACAAACGAAGATGAGCACTGAGATCATCTTTCTGATCTCGGTCTCGTCAAGTGATCGATTTTTATTCTGATTAAAAACGGAAGGATACTCACGGTCCCTGAAGTGTCCTTTAGTACAGAGGCTTTGGATGACGTCCTCCGTCCCTGTCAGTAATTGGTAGATCACCCTCTGGCGAGTCTCGTCGAAGCAGCGCGTGACGTGGTTGTGCACGCAGTCCAGCCCAGACTCCATCGTGCTGCACAAGGAAAAGAAAATTTAACTTGATAACTTAAATCTAACATTAAGCGTTATACTCAAGCGTGTAATATTTAAAACAGAGCGAAATGTTGCTCAAATATACTGTCCTCACGTCTTATTAATGTTGTAAGTCAGAAAATGCATGAAAAATGTATGCTGTTACACTACACTGGCAAGGCAGTCGTAACAAAAAAATGGCAATAATAGTTAAAACATAGTCATAGCAGCATGAGTCTCAATATGGAGGAACAAATCCACAATTATGCATCTGCACAAATATATTTAGAAATAAAACTATACAAAGCTTTCGAGAATCTGTACGATTCCCTTTCAATATATTTGTACGGATAAATAACTGTGGATTTGTTTCTCCAGTGATGATAACATTAATGATTATCATAAGGAAGATCAGATAATCACATTGGCGATAATGCTGAGTCAATGGACCACAATTTTTTATCATGAAAGAGATAAAAAACTCACGAATATGCTCTGCACGACTAACATTACTGGCTACTATTTTTCCATGAAAGGGTCACGTACACGCTGCTGAATTGTATAAAATGGAATGAAAGGAGCGAATAATCTAGGACGAAGTCAACACCAATGCCAGCGAATCGAAAGTCGTCATAATTATGCCCAGCGGTAAGCAATGAATTTATGATCTTGGGTGCAATTCGTACAGCATTATAAAGCATTTCCCTTATTTGGTAAGACACTATTGTACATGAAAAGAAAGGCACGGAAAGCCTAGGGAGCAGTACAGAAATTACCTGAATAGCATATACAGTTTATGCCGAAGGCCAAGCGCTGGGACCTATGAGGTCATTCAGCGCTGAAACGGAAACTGACAGTAAAAAGGTTTGAACGGTGTAACAGAAGGAAAACCTCGCAGTTGGACTATGAAACCACTGTTTTGTTAGGAGAGGGTGGACAGTCAGATGGAAGAAAGAGAATATGAACGGTGGTACAGGAAAAGGAATGAAAGGGGTTGCAGCTAGGGGCCGAAGGGACGCCACAAAGAACCTTAAGTAATGCCTACAATGCACTGCACGAGGTACACTGACAGCACTAACCCCCTACGGGGAGAGATTACCTGAAGTTTATATAACACCAGCGAAAACGGAAGGTACAGTTATTTCTCCGAGATATATTTTTTCACCTCCCTCACTGTAGCGCCCTGAAATGCTTTTAAAGTATTCAGTTGTTTACTCAGATGCGGGATCAAAACAGACGGGCCAGAGAAAACTTCTTAAGGATACTCTGCAGCTTCCAACTCTGCTTTACTATTAGGCTCTATCTCGCAAGTCTGTCTAATTCGATAAAAAAAAAAAAGAGTAACTGGATTCATTCAAATAAATACCAGGAATGTAAGACTGACTTACGATTCTCTCAATTATTCGTGCTGAGTAACAAAACAGTGACCAGAATTGCAGAAATTCATGGTAGTTTTATGAGAGGTTAGTGCTATGTCAGGTAATAGAGTTATAAAAAAAATAAGTAGGCGAGAGAGAGAGAGAGAGAGAGAGAGAGAGAGAGAGAGAGAGAGAGAGAGAGAGAGAGAGAGAGAGAGAGAGAGAATCGAAAGGTAATAGTATCGATATGAGACGCGGAAACCATTTTAATTTTGACTGGAAGCAAAAGCGGACACACCAGAGCAATTTTAACGAGTGGAGTTTGCGCTCTAATTGATTCCAGCACTTGACGGAAGGCAACGGTCATAACAGGGAACCTGGATAATGAAAGATTCCAACCCCATTCACCCCTCACTCTCCCTCTTCTCCTCTCCCTCCCTCCACCCCTCCTTTATGCGAAAAAGAATTTATAAAAAAAAATGAGACATCCACTTGGCAAAATCATGGAGGTATGACTGAAATGACCGCCCACCTGTCGAGTCTCGTTGCCTGCTCTTGGTACGGAAGAAAGAGATACCGATGATGTAATAGCTTAGCAAACTGGGTACCAAAGGCACTACCCTAACGCCAAATCATTAAGAAATATATATGGAAAGGAAGCAAGTAACGAACAATCAATTAAATTATTACTCTACAGTGCTTTTTGAGCACTGTAGTTTTGTGGATGAAAACTATTGAACTCTTAGTGTTAGAAACGGCACACCGGGGTTGTAAAAACAGTTAAATCCGGCAAAACAATAATAAAAACAAAATATATTACACCTGACTTCAAACTCTATATATATATATATATATATATATATATATATATATATATAATGTACAAAATTCCTTTCTCTTCTAGTCAAAATGAATGTTGACCTATCTTTCATTCCTGTTACAAATTCTTTTTTGTAAAACTGGAATACCGATGCTTTCCTGGAACAAAATACGAATAAATCGGTAATGAATATATACAGTATACTGTATATATACACACACATACATATGTATACACACATATATATGTATAACTGAATCACGAAAATATGGAACGTGATGATTATATAAATAAAGACGTCTGCTAAGTAAGTCGAAAGGCCTCCCAGCACTCCATTGTTTCTCTTTCCTTCGTGGATTTTGTCTCTCTGTCTCTCTCTCTATCTCTCTGTCTCTCTCTCTGTCTCTCTCTCTCTCTCTCTCTCTCTCTCTATATATATATATATATATATATATATAATAATATAATATATATATATATATATATATATATATATATATATATATATATATATATATATATATATATATATATATATATATATATATATATGTTAATAATTCATGCAGTCTGCCAAAACAAGTATGAATCGTATATTATATTTTATAATTCCATATCTAAAGGACGAAACAATATTTTTCTCATATAACGGACACGAACCGTAAGTTCAGAAGGGTCACAGAAGGGAATAACACAGAAGGAAAAAGGGTATATCTAGCCTGGGAAATAACCCTGTAAACGGCCATTACGACGAGACTTAATTTTACAACAAATTCATTATCAGGAAACAACGTTTCAATTATCACAATCTAAACACCTGATAAAGATCTTTGACATTATTTTCAAATAACGTAAACCATGCGGGATTATCACAGTTATGAAAATCCAGAGAGAGAGAGAGAGAGAGAGAGAGAGAGAGAGAGAGAGAATTTTCATTCAAATTCAAGGCCATTTCTTGCCACTCACAAGTAAGGAATATTTTGCGAAAGGTCAAGTTGAATATTAAGGCATGCCTTGAGAAGTTCTTGATCCAGAAATACTCCACTCTATCAGCCGAACCAATCTTCGTGTATGGACCATACGAGTCTTACTTTTTAATTTAGATATATGGAAAATGAGGGATTAAAAATGCCTCTTTATTGACACATTCAGTTCCTTTATATCTCTGAACAGTTGCATATATTTACATGTATATATATATATATATATATATATATATATATATATATATATATATATATATATATATATACATACACATACATATATAAAGCGTAGGTTATCATCGTGATTCTCAACCAACATATCTGCAGCTCTGCTCCGATCCCACTATGCAAACGAATTTAATTCTCGCCAAACAAATTGAAAAAGAATAAAATTAAATAAAATTCAGGCTACAATAAATACCGAAATCACTGATTCCCGGTCCTATCTCTCTCTCTTTCTCTCTCTCTCTCTCAACATATTCATTAAAATCTAGAGGGTGTTAATTTAACCGGGTGACACCGACGTGGCAGCATCAAAGGGCTGTACTGGTGACCAGCCGAAATTTTCAGGTCATGTCAATGGGTGTGAAGTAGTTAATTAGGGGAGGATAAGTTTTTTTCATTCAAGGGTTTTTGGTCGAATACGATTTCAAATAACCCTTGAGGTATATTTGGGAATTCCGGAGGAATCTATTTTAATTTTCCAACTCGTCTGCCAAAGAGCTGAGCAGAGGTAGGTAAACGTATTATAAGGGGGCGGGGAGGAATAGGAGCAGAATCTAAGGTACTGCTGATCGAAGTGTCATATCAGGATGCAGCTTGATGGAAATGTTATAGGACACTTCCACCCGCCCCCCCACCCCCCGCGACAACCCACCCCAACTCCTATCTCAGTAGCCGTTCCTCAATTCACCTAAGAGTAAGCGAGTAAGTTTTTGAACTTATCGTGCTTCCTCTAGCTTTTGACTGCGGTATCTTTTCTTTTCCTCTGCTTTCGTAGTTTTTGAGAACTACGTCAATGGTTGTAAGCTGCGATAGAGTAGCGTTATTTTCCATTCCGTTCGCTTCAGGTTTAAATAATTTACTTTTTATTTTCGTGGCAAAAGGGATCAAATGTTTGTGGTCCGTCATGGAATTAAAGGATTTTATCTTATCAAAAAGACAAAGTCGGTTGAGTTCTAGTACTTAAATTAGTGACATCTGTCTGAAATCAAATACTCCTTGTAGGGTAAATGTTTTTAGGTTTATTTTTCGTTAAGTAAATAAATCATGGTCAGTAACTCCGAGGTCCTTAAGTAAAGAATGAGCACTATTTTTCTAAAACATAAACCTAAGAAAGACGTTAACTATCACGACAAAATATCTTCCAAAACCTAGTAGTTTTTAGCAATATAGTTTGTGATACTTAACTGTCAGCCACTGAAAAAGCAAGTCATTTTGCAAGATTTTTTTTCATTGTGGATTCTTTTTTTTCTATGGGGTTTTGGCTTTACTTTCCTACATTTTGGATTGTAGCTCCATTGTAGATCTAGTATTGCCCTTTTATTAGTCATTGCGTTATGGCTGAAACTGCTGCCGGCTTGGGAATGAATAAACAGAGCAACACATTATCAGTTCTTTTGCGTAACTTCAAGGTTTCTGCCCTTAAGACAAGAAGAAGCACTGGAAATATTACAGATGTTGCCAGTGAGTTATATTAACCACTTGTGCATCAGCACTTGGAGAATTTATACATATATGCATTATATATATATATATATATATATATATATATATATATATATATGTGTGTGTGTGTGTGTGTGTGTGTGTGTGTGTGTGTGTGTGTGTGTATGCATTCATTAAAAGACACATGGATTTCATATTGGCCCCTTTATCTATTGTTATCTCCTTATCATTAAAATTATCCAATAAAGTCGACTTTATATACACACTCCAAAAAATAAAATATTGCGACAGAAATTGGCATCAGTCATGATGCCGTAATCCCCGAGATAATTTCGTATAGCTTCTTGCCTACACAGACAAAGCTGGACTAATACTCGTAGATATCGAACCGAATAAAAAAAAAAAATTGCAAAAGGTTATCGGCATATTTGCTAAACCCTTCTGCTTCGACATGAGCTGGTTGTTAAGCTGATTTCTTAGCGGCCTCCGCTCCGAGGATTGCCCTTAAGTGAAATGAGTTCTATTCGACAACTCATGAGCTTTCACGGCAGCATTTTACCCTCAGGAAAATGAAATGGAAATGTCATGAATTCTCACTTACTGGACGGCATGCATTTCGGGTTTTCTTTGCCATGCTGAAATGAAACCGCCTAGTACCTTGGTCAGTTCATTAGTTTTTCAGTCAACGACTGATTGATTATTATGGGCTTCAAACGGGTCACAAATGTATACCGATTGCTTCCAGTTGACTATCTTGGGGTAACTATCAACATTTCAGTGAATACTTCTTAAGGAATAATTTGTGTATATTGACAAAAGTTCAACTGTCAGAGTAAATTTCAGAGGTAACTCGTGAGGACTGATTTGCCTATTACTTATCCATAAAAGTCTGTCTAGATACTACAAAGATAATTTTGTACTTAAACACACTTCTCGATTATTAATT
The DNA here is from genome assembly GCF_040412425.1 of Macrobrachium rosenbergii. Lineage (NCBI taxonomy): Eukaryota > Metazoa > Arthropoda > Malacostraca > Decapoda > Palaemonidae > Macrobrachium > Macrobrachium rosenbergii. The sequence goes on from NC_089781.1 coordinate 27,766,484, forward strand.
TGGGCTTTCAACAGCAGCTTATAGACAACCTTATACTCAACTGATGTCTCACTAATTTTGATGCAATAATATGTTTGGAAAATTTCTTTAAAACACGTAAACAAAGCAAAAATTAGCAGAAAAAAAAATCATAGAAAAACCTGTTCACAAAGTACAAACAATAAAAATAAAAAAAAAAGTTCCTTGCTGTTATGACTGAAACTGATACACAAGAAATCAATCACTCATTCAGCTCTTCCCATCAGACTGACGTACCTGCACATCTTGTTGAGTTCTGGTTCAGTGGAGGCGAAGGCAAGATTATGATCTTTGTTAATTGCTTGCAGGAGGTCCATGCACTGCTGCAGGTGACTAGGCTCACAGTTCGGTGGTTTCTTGGGCGAACTTTTGCCCCTGGCCGATAATTCCCCGATGCCTGCGAAAGAAGAACGAGAAAAGGAGGAATTAAAGAGGTATTCAAGATCTGATCGTTCTTTCCGCGAAGGGATCACTCGAATTAGAAGGAAGCGAAAAAGGGGAGGAGGAGGAGGAGGAGGAGGAGGAAGAAAACAGAAGGTTCTCCTCTTCCTGTCTTTCACTGGGGCAAATGAATTTTCGGGTGATCTCGTGGCCTATCCGGAAGTCCCCTTTTTCCTATCGTGTTAATTAATTTTACATTTAACTCATATTAAACTCAAAATAATTTTTTTAACGATTAGAGAAGTTTCGATTAACTGATAAAAAAAACTTTATTAGCTTCACTAGAAAAATAAATAATATAAATAAATAACAGGAGATAACAACTTTCCTTATTATATTGCTGTTTTCTTAGCAAACCGACAAATAATTGTAAAATCCGGCAAAATCGCTCGAGAAGTTAAGAGGTCAATGTGGCTAATGTCATTGCACTTTAAAATTTGGATATGAAAGTGACCCTTATATTCTACATTTACGTTTCTGCCAGAAAAACAATAAACGCTTAATGACTATGCTACGATGGTCTATTCCAACTCTAGTAGCAAAATTCATTTGAATTCTACTGATGTACGTATGTATGAGCAGGAAGAAGCTTATATCCTTCTTCATGGTTGAATGGTTGACCTTAACCACTCTGACATATCGGCTGCGGGTTCGAATCCTCCCATGGGCGTCAGAGTTTCTCTAGTTGTTTCTTCATCTGGGTCTAAGGCTATGTGGCGACGAGAGTAACAAAAAGTATGAAGAAATCGAGAGAATAAGAGGCCACTATATCTGGTAAAAAAGTTGCATGTAGATCACACACACATAATCTATACATGTATATATATACATATATGTACTGTATATATATATATATATATATATATATATATATATATATATATATATATATATATATATATATATATATATACATATATATATATATGTACATATAAATGTTATATATATATATATATATATATATATATATATATATATATATATATATATATATATATATATATATGTGTGTGTGTGTGTGTGTGTGTGTGAGTACGTTTGTAGTTGCTTGCGCGCAATACTAAACAAAGAGAAAGAGAGACAGGAGGAATAAAATGACATTTCACGTATCCATACCAGAGAGCCCTCAGTCTTCCAAATAAAAAATAAATAAAAATAACTTTCTATTAAACGACGAAACTGTAATAAAAGAGGGTTTTCAATACGCATCCAAACGCAATAACGATGAAAGCAAGGACGGACATAACCCCCAAAAGCTGCATACCTCGCCATATTCCATAAATGGTAAAATTAGTCTTTTGATATTCGGGGCCTTCCAGGCCCAAACATATGAGGACATGACATATGTGGTGCACAGGCATTTCACATATGCCTACTCTACATGTCACTACTGTGTTCAGATTCCTTCCATCGTTCAAAATCTCACAAAGCTCTCAAAAGTTCAGCTTCTGGATCGTCTTCGCCACTAATTCTCCTGTAGCGCTCAGTTCTCATCTACAGCACTTTACTCAGTTGAGGTTTAACGTCTGTAAACACACTGTTACATCTCTGGCCGTTGGTATCATGATGAAACAAATTTTGATATTTTTAAATTTTATCGTTATTCTTTAACTTCAGACTTCTGTCAATACTCTTTTCCTAATTTTATGTCGTCGGTATGTCGTAATTAAAAAAAATGAATAAAGTTTTTTTAGTATTAGAAAGTATTTTCTTCGCGAAACTAACATCGCACCTTTAAATCATTTGCATTTATATTTTCATTGCAATATAAGCTATGCTCAATTTTTTTTTTATTTCAGCGAGTTTCTTCAGCACAGTGTGCCCAATATAAAGCGCGTTTCTTTTGCTTGCATACACTGTTGCGAAATCTTATTCTTAATAATTAAGCATTTCTATGCAAACAAATAAAAGCTTTTTAAATATATCCATATAAAAGAAGGCTGAATACCGTTTTTAAGTAATTCTCTTTCACGCAGCAAGAACGGCTTAAAGGCTTAATGTCAAGTCAAAAGTGAAATCTCATTTCCTACAAAGCCAATGAAAGTCAAAGGGTATTTGAGTATTTATATAATATGAACTCTCGGTATTCTTCGGTATTAGCAAAGGGTTTCGCTGTTTCGGAACACGTTCGTGAATCGGCTTCAATATTTTCGAACTACCAAGCAAAGCCGTTGAGGATATTAGGCCGCGAATGCATTGATTTCACAATCACCCCGACTTTTAAATAAAGCGCTTATTGATACGTTAAGAGCAATGCCGGAAAACTTTCACGCCATAATAGCGTATGATTGGGGATGTTAAGAAAATACCATATCCGATAAAAAAGAATAATTATCATTGCATGCACGTATCCAATAATACGCACATACACATATACTATATATATATATATATATATATATATATATATATATATATATATATATATATATATATATATATATATATATACACAGTATATATACCAACGTGTTACGTCGCACAAGCAATTCGTTGCTATTATTATCATTATTATTACGGCAGCCATAAAAACCTTCATGAAACGAAACTAAAGTTAAACGGGTCAATTAACTTAGAGCAAAGGAGAAAGCCTGCAGAAGGAGGAACGCGCATCCCCAAACTCCAATTAACGAGGAGGAAGAAGTAGTGACGTGGATTTGCGTGCGTCCGCGGGCCACGCACGAGATGCAAATCTCTTTGGACGACGCAAAACTCGTTTTGAATTTTATTTGATTCATGTAATTGCCAGCTAGCCAGCCCGAGCGAGAGTCCAAACGAGCAAAACGGTATATCTGCATCAAAGCAGAAGAGAGCTGAATGCGGCCGAAATGCCGCGAGGGAATGCTTTAATAAAACCCATTGACAGTCTTTGGGAGGAGGAGGAGGAGGAGGAGGACGAGTTCCCTCCCATCTTCTTCCCTCAACCTGAAGGGAATTCCTCTGTCCAGATACTCGTGAAATCTTGCGAAAATGCCAGGCAATTTCAGCGCCATGAAAAATGATATACGGGCCATGAAAAACCATGCGTGATATTTCACCTCCGCCTCAATAACAACTATAACAATACAAGCTTCATGTGACCCTTTGTTTTATCTATCCATCTATCTGTCTGGCGTATCACTGCAGCTGATTGCTAAAAAAACGAGTCACTGGTTTATAGCTTTCTATTCAAATGATTTACCGGTCATTCCTTCTTTAAATATGGATACTGGCATCTCATTTATACGTGCAGTAAAGTAAACTATATCCTTATCATTTGTTGGGAAACTCTCTTTCAAAGCATTATTGTCGACAATTATACCAATTTCAGCTAATTTAATACTGTACATGAGCTTTTCTATTTCCATATAAAAACATATGAAGCTGAATTGGGTATTATTTTAAATAATATTTATGATGATGATGATTATTATTATTGTTATTATTACCGAGTTGTCTTTAAATATGTTTTTCTTTACCCCGTACTCTTTATCACATACTTTTCATGTTTTCATTTTTAAGTAAACAATATTATTTTTACAAAATTCTCTTTCCCCAACTTCCTAGCTTTTAGTTATCCCCTTCCCTCCTCCTCCTCCTCCTCATCCAAGTTCCAAAACCAATTCCCTTTCTTTCCCCCGCCCCCCTTCTCCTTCTCTTCTTCCCTCTCTCTCCCCTGCTCTTCGCTCCCTCCTTCGTTGTCCCCAGACATAATACCTCTGGCGCGAATTGAGGCAGGTACGTTAAACACTGTCCTGTGATCCGCTAATGAAAAGATCAAGTTACATGGCAAACCCAATTTTGATAGGAAAGTTAGGCCCGCTCCCGACAAATTAGCTTCCATTTTATCGCGTTACCTTTGGCCAAATGGAAGCACAGTGCCTCTAGACTGAAGCTTTGTTGCTTAACTGTAGAAATTATGGGGCCCATTTGCCAAGATGAGGTAACCAGAGGTGGAGGCGAGGCCAGGAGGTAAAAATTAAATGTTAAGATAGGATAAAAAAAAAACCGCTAAAGTTGCTACAATATAGGGATATTTTATAATATAAGGATGTTTTATTGAGGTTCTTTGTCCCTCGACAATCTCTGTCTGTCTGTCTGTCTGTCTGTCTGTCTGTCTGTCTGTCTGTCTGTCTGTCTGTCTGTCTGTCTGTCTGTCTGTCTGTCTGTCTGTCTGTCTGTCCATGCAAACGTACGTTCATACACTTGCGTATTAAAATAAGTAAGGTTTCATTCGTCAGATATGCTTTCCTTTTTCGCCAATAAATTTTTAAATGTGAGTACCAAGTGGTTTTCAAAAGAGTTCAAAACTTCGAGGATCCTTTTCCTTAAATAAAACTCTTTCTTGATCTAAGAAACTGTAATGTTTAAAACTGAAATATCGTCGAAACCAACAGACTCAATTTACTGGAGAAAAGACGTCATCTGGTAATGAATGTAACTACGAATTTGAGTACAGACAAGGATTCATATATCTAACGATATTTTCTTCAAAGTCATCAGAATTTCTTTAAATGAATATTATACAATAATAATAATATAGTTATTACAACAAACAATCATGGAACTCCACCTGACCATATAAGTTCCTCAAAGAGAGAGAGAGAGAGAGAGAGAGAGAGAGAGAGAGAGAGAGAGAGAGAGAGAGAGAGTCCGACCAGCCTTATACACACAGTAGCAATTCAACTCGGAGAAGACTTTTAGCATGCTCACATAAGGCTAATTCTAGCAAGGGGCTGCTTCGTCTTCTTCAGCTCCCCCATTTGACTCGGAAAAACTTTGGCGTGTGTCTCAATTAAAGCGTTTCAGCTGCATTTGTCTCGAAGAAAGTTTCCTTTTTTTAAGAGGGTCTCTGACATCATGAATCAACAAGAGGGTTCCTCTCTCTCTCTCTTCTTTTGTGTGTGTGTGCGTGTGTGTAATCCTACATACAAGCTCTCATGTAGCTTGGTTTCCATTTCTGTTTAGTTATCTGTTTAGGCTCTTTATTCAGATATTCCGTCCTTATCTCTGCTGAAAGTTTCATTTCTCTTAAAGTGTTGCATGTTTGATTTTACGTGTTATTTCGGCTGGGAGCTCTTATATTTCATATAAACCTAACGTGGATTTTCAAAGATCACAGACACCATCCAGGAAAACTGTAGCTTAGTGCTTGAACACATGGTTACAGTCGCTCAGAAAACACAACACACACACACACACATTACACACATATATATATATATATATATATATATATATATATATATGTTATATGTTATATATATATTATATATATATATATATATTATATATATATATATATATATATATATATATATATATTATGTCTAGATTAGATATAGTTGTAAGTCAATGACTGAGAGACGAAGATTTTTACCTCAAATTGAAATGAGAATACTTTCATAATTAAAACACATTCCTACTGAGTGACTGTTACACCAACGAAAACGCCTTAAGTGATGCAGAATAAACTAACACGACTTACTCTGGAAGAAGTTTCCATAACTAATGAACAACCGTAGATACATAAACATAAAACCAAGTTATGCTTCCGATTTTTATAAACCGCAATCTATTGAGCCCCCAAGGTAGTTGCTAACTCCTTTTAAGAATGTAGAGTTTGCCATTAGTTTGAATTTTTCATTACATGACGAATTATGAGATTCAAGTCTTATGGCCTTCGTTGTGAACGTAACGGGAAAAAGTACACTTCAGAGTTGCTCCTCTTCATTCCGGGGTAAGTCTCTTCTCCCACTCGAGATCGTAAGTTTGAATACGCTTACAAGACCCCTTTGCCTCTCTTAAGAGTCCCACTTCAAAACTAATCACTTCACTTCACTGTGATCCGAAGGCTTCTCAATGACGGAGCGCCCCCTTCAGTGTGAACCATTTTCTGTGAACGTAAAAAATCGATCCGTTTTCTATGAAATGTATACTTCGATTAGTCATTTTTTCCTCTGCTTAGGATAAACAAAAATGGCTTCAGAATTGCTAACCGTCTCTCTTCTTCCATACTAGGGGATCCAATATCATGAATGACTGGAGTAATTAAAAATAACACTGTACGAACACGCCAGGCAGAATAATAATTTCGCAGACGCTTTTCCACAGTTTAAATCTTTTTGAGCGATAATGCTCGACGAATATTAGCAAACACAAACATCCTGTTGTCAACGTTTAACGGTGGTTTATGGAACAATATGTAGTCTTTATAAGGAAAAATTACGTGCAAAACTGTCAATATGATTATTCATTACAACCATCGTTCACGATAACAAATGGGGTTGGGTAAAAATTTTTCAGACGCCCGTAGCGTTTTTATGAATTGGAAATCATGTAGTTTCTACATTATTTGATAACAAGGAGTAAAGTCGTCTTAAAATCGAGTCATTACCTTACAATGATCAGGTGAAAGCTTTTTGTTTTTACATAAAGATGAAAAAATGGGAGAATCATATTAGAAGTTGTACTTCTGACAACGTCGAATACAATTCAAAATGTAAAAGTCCACATGGATATTTTTAATCAAATTAAGGCTTCAGTGTTATAATGCTACTGGGATACTTTACAGGCTACCCAGAAAGAAAAGCCCGTGATGGCATGTAGCCAGCTTAATCTAGACGTCGTCGTCAAAGGAATAAATATTCTTTATTTAAAAGCTCTTTGTTTTCAAGGAGGAAAAATAATTTTGGCGAAATTCGGCACCTGTGACGGTCTTGAACTGCAATCATACGAACACAACGTCATTCATGAATATCGAATAATCAATTAGGAATCACCACGTGTAATATAAATATTATCGATGCATGAATAGCAAGAGCCCGTGCTGGCACAGGCCGATCAGTAGACAAGGGAAACTTCCAAAACGAAACTTACCTGTTTTCGAACAGCAAGAGAAAAACGGCATTTCGAAGACGTCACAAAATACACCGTTATGTTAATATATCATCACTTTTAATCACTTTAAACTCAATTTTACCTCTGCCCCAATCTGTCACTCTGAAGACCAGAAATGAACTAAAAAGCCCCAGAGTAATGATACCGTACTGGTTCTACTGGCCGGAACCATCGGTCGTTCAAACAACACGCAGCAGTTAAGGCACTTTTACTTCCCATTTTTCTTAACAGAATCTTAGAACTCTGAGACGGTCGATAAGTAATAAGTCAAGCAGATCCATTACTTCTTCGCATAGGATGATCTTTATGAATATATGTCATCTCTCCTTTCCTACTAAACGAGGATGTGGCAAATGACGTAACAACACTATTCGCCAAGTAAATACGGCGAATCGAATAGCCCCGGATTATAGACAATTTCTTTTTTTTTTTTTGCAGATTTTGTGAAATATGGTTAACATACTTGCGATGTAAGCCTTTCCATCACTTATCGCGCTCAACTGCTGTTTATAAACGTGTAATCAGAAACTGACGTCACTGTTTCATTGCTGTTAGTTTTTCCTCACTTTCTATTACTTTTTCCCCCTGAGAATACTAAGTAATTTCAGTAAACTAAATAATTTCTCGACTACGATAAATGTTACACTGAGGAATCTCCCTCGATAAGCTTCACTTATACTGTATTATACTGATTCAGGGTATAAAGCTTCTTAAGGGAACAATAATTACTTTTACCAAAAAACAATCCTTTTCTGGAATATTCTCAAAGTCTTACTAGTTGGACTGCTTTACGAGTTTCAAAATTTTTGATGACACTCTCACCATTACCAAGAAATCCTTTGGTGCTCTTTTTACAAAGGTTAAGAAATCATGGGTCTCAGACAGCGACATGGGTCGTGAATAAAGAAAGAAGAAAACTAGTGAAGAAAAGTTTCTGTCAAGACGTAGAAAACACCTATGAAAGTTAACAGAGAGAGAAAAGAAATAATGTGTGAGTGATCTAGGATTCAAAAACTCGGTTTGATTTCACAAAAAGAAGGAACAAATAATTTTTCAAGAAATGCAAATGGAAGATCAAACGCTGCGTCCGATGTTGTTCGAGTAGAATCGCAAGCGAGATAAAAAATGAGATTTGTTTTAAAGGACAAGGGGTCCGCATTAAAAAAAAAATTATAAGTTAACTTTTGCAAGGAATTTTGCTGACGATGATGACTGTTCGGGTTCTTGTTGCTGTTGATAATAATAATAATAATAATAATAATAATAATAATAATAATAATAATAATAATAATAATAATAATAATAATAATAAAAATATTATCATTATTACTGAAAAAGCGCTACATCCCAGTGACTGGGAGAACTTCTCTAAAATTTTATGACCAAGGAAAAGGCGGCAAGTGAGGCTAGCAGCCTCACTTCTAGAAGGAAATTCATATAGTGAAACACTACCGCTTTCAGGAGCAGCTCCCCCTTGAAAGCAAAAATGGTTGTAGGATATCACAGGAAATAAAAACGTTAGCAAAACAGAAATATAAACTGCCGATGAATAAATTACATCTAATCTATAATCACGTCATCATTGCAGGTATTGCCGCTCGTTTCTTTTTCCGTGACTGATTGGTTATTTGTCTATTTTTTGAGCGTCGCGGCCTCTTTATCAGACGAGTTTATTTGACGCCGTTGCGGTATATATAATACGTTATATACGGTCGGACTCAACAAATTCAATTTACTCTACAATTTGCAGCCTTTGGCTCACGCCTCAGGGATCTCCCTGATTGGTAGTTATGCCATGGTAATCCTGGAATCTCGATGGATTAAAACGTAAATGTCGCTATGAATTTAAAATCAAACTTTAGCCGGAATGGGCGTGACAAGCCCCTTGCCCCACTCAAAAGTGCAGTAGATCTAGGCGGATCTCTCTCTACAGTACTGATGTTAGGAAAATCATTACAAAGGGAGAATTATTCCACTTCACAAGCACTTATGTACCTTCTAGCCCGAGAAGAAAAAACCCCAGAAGACGCTTGCCTCTCCCATTCTCGGCTAGATTTTTTGCGGGGTGAGTTTGCTAGCCCCACGCCCTGTTTCAAATTAGGTCACTCATAGCCCAGATGCCTAATTCAATGCTTAGGTCAATAACTACACTATGGATTTTGTTTAACTCCCATGTGATAGATCTCTGGTCTCCTCGTGGTGATGTAAGGTTGGATCTACTGAGAGAGAGAGAGAGAGAGAGAGAGAGAGAGAGAGAGAGAGAGAGAGAGAGAGCGAACATGCAATGCACAAAAATATAATGATCCGCAAAAGATGAAAGCAAACAACGTGCCGGTTGGATTTGTTACGAATCTGATAACACACACACACACACACACACACATAACATTACAATAATAATAATAATAATACATCATACACATATATATATATATATATATATATATATATATATATATATATATATATATATATATATATATATATATATATATATATATATATAGTGTATAGTATTCACTTGATGAATATCATTCAGCTTCATATGAGTGTATGACATGACACTACTCAGATTACTAGTCCACTCCTGTAGTAGAATTTTTTTTACAGAAGCTTGAGCCCAGTTTTTTTTTTAATGTATGCGTTTCATTCTGAGGGAAATTATATTGAAATCGTCTTAATCATGATTTTAAAATTCTTTTAAATCGTTATGAAGTCGTCGACAAAGTGAATATAAAATCGTCTCTAAAATGAATGTGAAATTGCCTCCATAACCAACGCTAAATCGTTTCCAAAATGGTTTTGAAAGTATCCAAAATTTACTGCAAAATTGTCTCCAAAAGGACAAAAATTTCCAAAATGATCACTTATTTGAGTGAAAAAAAAAAAAAACTTAGAAATCATTTGTAATTTCGTGACGACTTTATTTTTCAACCTGTTTTCCCCCAGAAATGATTGTACACTACAGTGAATATCTTGTTCTCTTCTTGATTTTCTCCTCTTGATTTTCTGTTCATTTCATAAACAAGAAAGTATGACAGAAATACGCGATCACTTACGTATCACATAACCGTGTCCGACGTTTGGATTTGTCGGTTGTTCTGCTATTGTTTTATTTCAAACACGCTCATTTTGGTGTTAATAAAAAAAGCCAATCTTCCACTTTTCATTATATTGCGCCGTTTGGTAAGTTTTAATATATATATATATATATATGTTATATATATATATATATATATATATATATATATATATATATATATATTATATACATAGTATATATGTGTGTATGTGTTAATAAAATTCTATCAAATTCTGGAGTCAATCTGAGTGAAAGGTCGCGTCTGGTATACATGAATATGGATGAGGCTTTACTGGAAAGGTATGGACAGATATGCGAGTCAGAAGGTCGATTGAAGAATTGTGTGCGAAAGTGAAACTAAATAACTACCTACACAAAAACGTAGAATATTATGTAACTAAGGAGACTAAATAATTACACACCCGAGACCCAGATAAACGAATAAGGATCTGATATAAAACTGGACAAATAAATGGAAATGTTGCGTGGTACATATGTGACCTGATACAAAAAATGGGGGAAAAAAAGAAAGGAAATATCCTAACATATAGGAATTGCAATTGAGGTTAATTCTCAGTAGCTGAAACATGTTTCCTACAAAAATGAAAACCGGGTGAAGCTCGCATGACGTTCTGGACATATGAGAAAGAAGCTTGATTATGAATCACTTGAAAGCCAATTTCGAAAACGGTATTATGATACTGAACTTTAGCCTCCATAAAAACAATCTGTTGTATTTTCGTCTTTCTTATTACTTCAGTATTTTTCTTTTGCAGTATACGTTCTTCTCAGTGTTTTCATCCTTATTGCAGTAGCGTATTCTGTAAAGAACGATTAAATAAGGAAGCATAAGAATAGAATCTTAAAAAGAGAGAAGTGGAAAAAAAGAAAAATTATACAGTGACCGACCGAGTAAGAATAGAGAGAGGGAGAGAAAAAAGAATAAAGAGAGAGAGAGAGAGAGAGAGAGAGAGAGAGAGAGAGAGAGAGAGAGAGAGAGAGAGAGAACAATTAAGCCTTGGTTATTATGCATTACCGAGGCTAGACATATCAAGCAAGCTAAAGGCAGGAAACTGTCTTTACATGAACTCAAAACAGTTGCCAAGTGTATCGCGCCCAGGGCCATAAAACCGATCATAAAATCTTGAACCTGTGCCCTCGCGACTGAGCTGACCAAGTATAATCTATGACCTCGTCAGGAGTCAACGTTCCAGCCATATCTATAATCCTGCCTTCAATAGGAGGCGTTTACATGAATTTCCGTGAAAAGAGAAGTAGTTCACCATTTCTCCAACTAGACATTCTAGGGAGGAGCCATTAACTACTCCTCCTGAGGTCATTTCCAATCAAATCTTCTAAGGAGAGATTTTGACAACACCCACAACTGTCCTTCCTAATCAAGCTGTTCGAGGGGAGGCCTTACAGATAATATCTTCCAATGAGGTAACTTCAAGGGAGGAGATGGAAGATAGCGAAGAGAAGCAGGGGTTCCAGAGAAGAACGAAGCTAGAGAAGAGGATTGAGTCGCTAGTCACCAATATGAGAAGACAGTACTTTCCCCCAGCTTCTGTGGTCCCAACCAGACTCTGACTGCGGGCTACTTAACCAGATTCTGTCCGCGGGCTACTTAACCATACTCTGACCGCAGGCTACTTAACCAGACAGAAACTGAACTTCGACTAGCAAGAGTGGTTTTCAAGAGAGTAAGACTGTAACTGTAATTGTACTTGTGTATGTAATTAAATTTCATCATTAAAGTAAGAAGCTACCCATCCGTCTCCATTACGTCTTTCTGAGAGATATAATTACATATAATATATATCCCTTCTAACTAACAGACTCGTGAGCTGCTGACTTCGAGAAGAGACGCTGTGGTTGAATACGTTGCCGACTTAGAAGAAAGACGCAGGTAAGGAGGGAACAATAATAAGTCACACGAGTTATGAAAGAAACTTGTGCACGACATAAAACTGGTGGCATCGGTGGGATCCAAAAGGCGAGACGGAAAAAACCGACATTAACAGAAATATCCAGTGCAAGTACTTAAGTTACGGCGAAACGAAATCTACAAAACGAACTTAGATTTTACGATGGCAAGCAAAACCTATATGAAGAAATAAAATCCTGTATTAATGCGTCAAACAGAAGTGAATATAAACTTTAATAGTGCGCAACGAAGAAGCAAAACACAAAACAGTGAGCCAGCAATCTATTATCGAAAGAAAGTGACAGGCAGCGAGTGCTGAACAAACTACCACCACGAGTGTAACAGACACAATGCAGAGTGTTTTTCAACAAACTCCAAAGGCAACAACAACAGAAGAACAACTTGTCGACTACGAAAGTATTCCCTAATAACAACAACCTGTAAGTTATTGACAATGTGAGATTTACTTGTTCTTCTTCTTTATAGAAGTGAAGAATTTTTAGATTTATACTAGAGTAAAGATTATTTAACCTCTCTTTTTGTATCAAAGTGAAAATTAATGAAATTCTTGAATTAGATTTTTTTTGTAAGCGTAATTACAATTATTACTCTCTCTATGATAAATATTTGTTTGGTAAATAATTTGTAAAGGAATTCTTATTTTTCTTCACTGGTTGTTGATAATATTTGAGTATTTATATGCAAAATTGTGTGTCTACTAGATGAATATTTTTTTCTTTTCTTGATGATATGATGCCCAATTTCACATAAGATTTTGTGTGTATTTGAATAATTACTTGAGCATTAACTGAAAATAATTGTTTCTGAAGGAATTATTTTTACTTGTGCACGTGAACTCAAATTTAACAATTTATTTGTTTTTTACTATTATACTTTGATAGTCTCTTTTTTTATAGTACTGTGCATAGTGTAATATTTATATATATATATATATATATATATATATATATATATATATATATATATATATATATATATATATATATATATAAATAATGTGGTAAAAAAATTAATTTGAATACACTTTATTGTAAATGCAAAAGAGTCTGACGAATTACTAAAAACACAGTTAGCATCTGCCACAATTTAAGATAGGTCGACACTCAGACGTAGCTGAATTCCAAGACTAGTTTCCCACTCAACTTTAGTGCAAAGAAATACTAACAATGATAACACAACTAACCAGAACCAAAATAGTGTTAGTAATTCTAACAATACTAACAGCAACAATAGCAAGAATACTAATAATACTCACACCTACCAATATCGCAATATGAATCAAGCAGCTGTAATAACAACAGCCACACGCTTCTGTGGGCAGGTGGATGATTCAAATCCTAACAAAAGCTGACTCAAACCTTATACAGTAAATCATTGGCTCTCAGATGCAGATAGTCGCATATCTTCAGGGGGAATAACAGATGAAAAGAGCTAAAATAAATGAAGCCTGATTCTCAAAAAAGTTCAGAAATACGGTGACGCACACTAAAACTGAATTCCACGAGTTTTAGCAAATCTTAATAACTATGAATTCAAAGAAACTTGTTTATCACTTTGGGAACTATAAATAAGACTGACAGTTTATATAACATAACCAGATTCCTTAACCCGCAATATGAAACAATAGCAAATCTTTACTCAAGTGTTGAGAAAGAATAGATCAAATGAACAAGGTTATGAGAATGGAACACTGAATGAAATACTGTTGATGAACACTGAAAGACATTGATTTGTGTAAGAAATTTCGGAATAAATGTACTGAGATGAGAGTAGGATGCAAGAAAAGGTAAGTTACAGAACAGGTGACACAAGGAAGGCAGCAAAATGTGTGTAGAAGACTGGAAAGAAAATGGAACTGTCTAAGAAAACAGAGGTGGGAATGCATGAGGAAATCGTGAAGAAAATTCTCCTTTATGGAAATGAGGCATTGATGAATCCAAATGAAAGAAAAGGCTGCAGTTGTTGAGAGGGACTGTTTACATTATAATATAATATGGCATAAGAATTGTAAGGGTGAGAAATCTGGAGATTTATAGAAGTGGTAAAAAGGTTATTGTACATGAAGGGATGGAGAAAAGATGGTCTAATCAGGTGGAAAGAATCGAGGGCAATAAGTTGGTGTAAAGAGTGCACAGTTCACAAGCGGTAGGAAGGCGGAGGGGAAGGACACCTAGAAGGCTGTAAAAAAGGTACTGGAAAGGAAGGGATTAATATATATAAGAAACACAAGAGGCCGTGGAAGACTGAGTAAATGGAATATACGAAGAAAGATTCGGTACGCTGCTCATGAACCTTCTGAGTTGATGCATGAAGAGGCTAATGGAGTAAGTTTTCTACATAAGAAGTTTTTTAGCTGTAATTTAGTAGTTAAAATATACTGTTCTGGATGGTGCTCCCTTCTTTTAAAAGAAACGGCTAAATATAGCTCTGCTCACCACTCCCAAACATTATATATATATATTAATTATATACATATATATATATATATATATATATATATATATATATACATACATATATATACATACATACATATATATATATATATATATATAAATATATATATATTTATATATATATATATAATTTGGGTATAATCACTATTACATATTCTGTTCACCGGAGCGTAGGCCCCCTTGTTAGTTAGTTGTTATCATCTAAGTAATAATTAGAGCCATCCCTTCTCTTGCAGGGCTGCGTGAACGTGACTATATATATGTGTGTGTTAAAAGTTTAGGAAATGTGAACTTAGAAATAGACATTTCGTCACATAAATCTGTTGAAAGTTTTATAGTTCTGGAAGACAGATTTTTTTCCCGCACAAGTGTTGCTCTCATTTAATCTAAGAGATGTGGAATCATCCTGGACTGCAGAGAAGGAAGAATTAACCTGAAACAGGATAATCAAAGGAGCGTATGCTTTACGCTTGAAGAAGAAAAGTTTCACCCAAATCTGATCAATTTGTCCGAGACGGCTTCGACAAGCGAGAAAGACATATACATAAAATAAATTACCATCAAGAGAACAATCAAGATAAAATGGAAACGAATAGAAAAGAGGAATTCCCACAATTACAGAATAGAAAACCAAGATGTGCACACCAAAAAATGATATACTCCAAAGAAAGAAATGACCCAGATATAAATAATGATGATCATCAAGATTTTGAATATAACGAAAAACAAGGCGCCTATACTGATAGATATACAGAGTTAAATCCCGATAGTTTTAGCAATGTAGTAATAAGTTGTGATAATGAAAGGAAATTACTAAATGGAGTATTGTTATTAAACAAAATAAATAAACTAGATATAAATAATGTAATAGCAGTAACTGAAGAAACTAGTGAAGATGCAGCACACTGTTACTTTGCAGAGATAGAACATGAAGAAATATGTTGCGTAAGCACTGCTGATGATAATAAAGTACAGTTCATAGACAAGCGATTTTGGATCCAAAGTGTTTAACAAAAATACATTTAAGGGGAAAAGAAGAGATAGAAGTTAAAGCCGTTCTGTTGTTAAATGAAGAATTGCCAGAATTTGTCAGGATGGATAATTCCTCAGTCCACATGAAGGGTAATACTTGTGAAGTTTATGTCCAAAACTACTCAGATAAACTAACACTATTTGCAGGCATTGTCTTTTGCAAAGGAATACCTAT
>NC_089781.1:27787517-27820017 GCF_040412425.1 Macrobrachium rosenbergii
ATAGACATATGTATATATATGTATATAATGATGTATATAATTATAATATACATATATATAATATATATATATAGAGACATATATACATATATACATATAATGTAGTTATATATGTATATATTATATATATATATATATATATATAATTATAATATATATTGGCGAGTATTATATAGACATAATATACATATAATGTTATATTTATGTATATATATGTATATATATCCACTTATATATATATAACTATATGTATATATACACATTATATATAATATATATATATATATGTATATACATATATATATATATTATACCCATATATATATATATAATATATATATAGATATCTATGTATATATATATATAATATATATATATATATATATATGGATATATATGTATATTATAATATAATAGACATATAATATATACATAATAATAAGCAGATATATGCATAATATATGTATATGTGTATATATATGTATATATACTATATATATATGTATATATATATATATAGACATATATACATATAATTTATATATGCATATATATGTATATGTATATATATGTATGTATATATATATATATATACAAATTACATATATAACAATAATATATATATATATATATATAATAGACATATATATACATATAATTTATATATGCATATATATGTATATGTATATATATAGTATATATATATATGTAATATATATATGTATATGCATATATATATATATATATATATATGTATATATATGTATATAATGTGTATATATATATATATATATAAATATACATTACATAACATGTGTATATATATATATACATTATATATAGAACAAAACATCATATACATGTATGTATATATGTATATATATGTATACATATATATGTATATATATATGTAGATATATATATATATATATATATATATATATATATATATATATATATATATATATGTATATATATATATATATATATATATATTTATTATGATAAAAGGACCTCATATATCAAACTGATGGTATGTATAATGGACCTCACTCATTTGGAATTTATTCAGAAAAAAATTACAAGCTTTCTTGGACAAACAGTCCACATTATCGAGCATCTGTACAGTGACCAGACGCGTAGTCCACGCACCAGCTGTATTTATATCTGTGTGCTGGGTACTTTTAAACCTATAATAGTCTGTATCCTCCTGTGTGACCCGCACCCACTCGTGACCTTGGCCTTTCTCTGCCCCTTTCTTCTTCCAGGTGGCCGTTTTTCCTTCGTTTCTTTGCTAGTGTGGAGTGTACGATTTTTCTAGATATGCTGTCTTCAAAGCCGTTTCCAATGTTCCCTGCCATTGTGTTGTTGGTGCATGTCATGAAGGCGTTCTCTACAACCAGTCTGGCCGTTTTGTTGGTGTTCCTGTACAGAAAACTCATTTTCCCAGTCTATTTTATGGTCATTTTCCCAACAGAGTTTGGGAACTGCCGACGTCTGATTATAATGCTTTATGTTCTGCAAGTGTTGTTTGAAAAAAAATTTACATGATTTGCCAGTTTCGAAAAAAGTACCCATCTTAACAGTCTAGACACGCGGCCATATGTACATTTCCCCCTCTAATCTCTTCCACCTCTACAACTTTTTGTTTCTAACTACTTTATTCCTAATGGTGTTTTTGTAGCTACCTATCAATTTGAAATTATCTAGCTTCCTGTTGGTGGGTGTAGTGGAGTTGTTGTCCGGGACTGTAATTATTTTCTTCCTACCAAATGTTCCTTTTCTATCCTTTCCTCTCCTCAGAAGTGTTTTTCCTTGCCTTGATTGCGTGCCCACTCCCACCAATACAGGGTATCCTAATCTTCTAAAACTCTCTCAGGTAATCCAAACTATGTTCGTCTAAATTTCGGGACTGCAAATTATAAACCTAATGGCCAACCCTTTCATTACTCCTATTTTTATTTCTTTCCATATGACTGGAGAACCTATGTATGTATGAACTGGTGTGTGTCTTCTTCCTATATACCTTGAATTTTAAGTTTTCCCCTTGCCTCTTTACCAGGACATCCGAGAAAGGCATTTCTCCCTCCTTCTCTTCTTCTATTGTAAACTTGATGTGTTCATTTAGTTTATTTATGTTTTCTAGGAACTTGTGTAGATCTTCCCTTTCTCCCTTGTGAATAATGTGCAATGGGCTATTGATTTTCCCCTCAAGCAAGGATTAATACGGTCAGGTCAGGTGTTGATAATGACTTTGGGACTTTGAAATTATCTCATTGGACACCTGGTTGTTATTACTTGAGGGCAAGGCAAGGGAGAAATGTCAAGGGGACTTATGCAAAACATTTAGTACTGCTTTTATTTTTACGTTACGTTATATCGAAATATCAAGGCGGGAAAAGAAAAATTGCAAACCATCAAAAGGACGTTTGTAACCAATATATACATACACAGACACACACACACACATATGAGTTTAGAATGAACTCATCCGGTTACTCATGTTTACTTATCTTTCCTTAGGCCCATTCCTCCTTACTCATAACTCCAACATGACCTGTGTCAGATCGGCCACAATTTCTTGAGATCCTCACTACTGAATACAGAGGTTTGGATTTCAATCATTAAAGAGCAAGTGCCTAATGGTCTTTTAAGGAGACAACTATATTTTATGTTGATATAAAACATTGATAACATGCATATTAGGAATGTATATTTATGTATTTATGAAACAAATAGATATAATTCATCGCCATTTTCATCTCTGTATTTTCTCTTCTCGTTTTCATCCCTTATAGACATTTTACTTTGAGGGAGTATGCTTAGCAGGCTAATGGACTGTTAGAACTTTACTATTCGTTAATTTTGAATAATCATAATAACAACAGTTCCTTTATCTTTCAATTAAAATGTTTTTAAGAATAGTCAGCTGGTATTATCTGATCAAGTTATAAAGGTTAAAGCAATGGAATCATAAAGAACGAATGAGATACAAAATCCATTTTTCATGGAGAGGATTTTTGAAGCTCCACCAGTTTCAGAAATAGCAAGATTGTGAAGAGAAATCAGAGACTTTGATAGCAGTTTCCATGTACTGTGAGACCATTTTAGTTTTAATCAGTGTCCTAGCCTTAATAGATTCGGTTATTCTTCCGTGAAATCGAAAATTCCCAACACAGCCTACGTAACTCACATCACTAGCAAGAATGTGGGTAAATATAAACAAAACATTGTTCTTGAATCGCCGTTACACATATCTGTTCATACCTCAGGTATCAATACTATGTAAGACTAGGTAAAATAGTTGTAGTACACTGGTAAATTTGATCGAAAATGGACATAAAAGAAATCGAGCATCAGAGAATGTAATAACTTTCGTAAAGTTTAACATCAAAGAGAGAATTTGCTTTGAATGTTAACGTAGTGTTGCAAGGCACCGTGGCCATCAGACAACCTTTCAAGACTGAATTAAAGTCTTTTGAGTTTTTTGAAGACCTTCGAGGCACAGGTCCTCAAAGGCTGCACTCTTCGTGAGAGTTAAACAGAATTTCTTTTTTACAGTCAAGACGATAATCTGAGCGAAAAGGTTTTTCTTTATGAATTCTCAGGCCAGGATATTCTATCAGTATGGTGTTAGGAATCTCGATTTTACAGAAAATTTTCTTTCTATATTCATATGAGTTAGCCGTTAGTCTTTTTCTGAATGTTTTAAAATTTTAAATCTTCTGTCGTCGGTTCCTGAATGATTCAAGTTTTATAAGGCTTAATATTAAAAATAACAGTTTCCAGTACTTAACGAAGCACAAGGTTAGCAGTTACTGGGAAATGGAATAAACAGGAATATGTACGAAAGCCGTGCTCTGTGTCCAATATACTCTATAAATAGATTAGCATCTCTCTCATTAGGAAATGAGAGGGATGTAACACCACGAAAAAATCAAATGAAAATTCTTTTGCTTGATTTATTCAGCATTCTGTTAAATAAGAATGATCTTTAGAAAATGCTCCTGTTGCCATATTTCTTTGGATGGCAAAATTTTGTGTATCCCCGTCAAACGTTCTCATCATGTGATAAAGACAGATACTAATCAGTAAATTCCGTTTTATAGTCAGTTAAAGACGCGAAATTTTGCTTTCCCTTTAGTTAGGAGAGCTCTGAAGAGCCGTTGACGCCATGCTCACATCATTTGCCTTTAAAACAAAAGTTGAAATAATTTGGTAAGTTAAATTAGCCCGAGTGACTGCCTGAGAAGAGCCAGGTTATAAACTCCGTATCATCCTACTGGATTTTATAATCCCTGATTCTAGCATATCGTAACCTCACTTTGCTATAATTGAAAATTATACTTGAGAAAAATTCTCCTCTCTCTTTAGCTTACTATTTTGTGGCCACAGTTCCCAAGACAGCTCACTAACCCAGTAACAAATACTGATGTTAGCCTATAACCAGGACTAGTGATTCAATGGTCATTCAGTGGCTAGGAAATACTAACACGAGATTCTTAGCTACAGTAAGCGAAATAAAATAACATTCCTCAAAATGAACAGACCTAAGTTGAAACAGAAACCACCTGCTCCCTCAACCAAATAACTCGGGAACATTAATTAATTAGGAAAACTACAAAATCACATTAATTCCCGAAATAGCATACTCTTAGATCAACTGAATATTAATCACTGTATATATGCAAATACTCGTGGCATAGAAAATAAAACTATTTTTCATTTTCTTTCAGCAAATGTTAAAATCGATTCACATTTACATAGCTACAGAAAGGCTTTTTCCGACATGGATCACCAAACACTCATCATATACCGCATATGAAGAAAACAAGTCCATTCATACACAAGTTACTATAAATTAACAAATTATTTCGCCTTTATGTCCCTTGATTTTAAAACTTGGGATTGAACGCAGGAAGAGAAATTCAGCATCTTCGCTTATAAATCTGTAATGTAAGTTGCTCTACTCCAGCCCGACTAATAGTATTGCTTCCATACCTTGTTAAAGCTTAACATATATCCTGAAATATAGTATTTAAATAAATTTCTTAAACCCTGGTTTTCTCTGGTCTGCTGTCATCTTATTTTTTGTACGCGGATATTTGGCTATTTGGATCATTCTTTTCACAGGTGGTTTACCTTATTGTCTCATTTCTCACCCCTTAGCTGCTAGGTTATTAAAGCCAGATGTATTAGTCCAACATTTTCTGTTTTCACCTTTATTCTTTAACAAAACCCAGCTTTTCAGAAGCGGGTTCAAAACTTAAGGTTCAAAACATAATTCGAGAATGGGCTGAACCTCTGATACTTATTGACAGGCCGTATGTGTAATTATGCATCCGCTTATACTGGACTGAAGAAAAATTCTTCCTTTTACTTAATTCTACCAATTTTTCTAAATGATCATGAATACATCCATCAATGAATATAGATTTACTGCATTATGAAGCAAAAAGAAACGTTTCAAAATCAACTGTCTTTTCTTTCTCTTCAGTCTGTTCGTTTTGTAATCATTGTGGTGATTCCATGATATCAATTAAAAACATTGTCCTCCATTTCACTCCCGTTACATTGTACGGGATATTTTCTTTAATGTGATTGTGTATACTTCATTATGTATGATTACATCAAAGCGGCTCCAACAAATTCATATTACAGCAGGGAATAAGGATGCGGTTAGGTTGAAATGGGCTTCCAGCATGATGATAAAAGTCGGTTAGAGACTCACTTTACGACGTTGTTAGCAGGTGGTACGAGCTGGTCGACTGCGAAAGTGAGATCGTCATTTTTACCTTCGGTGTTTCTTCTTTTTTTTCTTTTTTGCTTGCTTGGGCGGATGATGGCCTTATCTGGTGTCTTATCTAATTAGAAAATGCTACACATATCCTAAGTAAGCTGTATTACTTTCGTTAACATTTTAATCTAATCCCAGTGGATACTAGTTTGTAATACGTAAGTTTGATAAAACCATGAATTCTTGTTTCGGCTTCTGGTGGGAAATATATTCTGTCAACCGAAAATGACACAAATGTGGCAACAACTTGCTTCCAAGTTGATTTGAGTTTCTTACCTGGAAAATTAAGCAAGGCAAGACAATGAAAATCTACAGAGAAGACAGGGTGATAAATGCTACGTAGTTTTGTAGAGATAGGTAGCAGTAAAAATCTTTTTCTTTTGTGGAGTGGAGACTAATTCTTTTTCTTGTCTCCCACATTAAATTCGAAGAACTGCTATGTATTTACCAGGAGAGAAAAAATAATTAAAACAGTCTAGAACTCCAACGGCAGCATGAAAGTTCTTTCTTAATCAAGATGCAAGTTCACTGTTACATATTTTGATTATTCGAATTACAATGCCCTGGTTTGCTATTCTGTATTTATGCCCTATTCCCTTTTCTTTCCTAAGGCTTTTATTATGGAAGGGATTTTATTTGCCAGGCCAAATTACAAGTACAAAGAAAAACTAAAAACTTATGTTTATTTGTTCTTCTCACAAACATTTTACTTTTTTCATCGTTCTCTCTCTTTCCATTGTCAGTCATTGCACTTTGTCTATTTTACGTTATATGAGGCTTCTTCCTATTTTTCTGTCATTCTGCCTACTCTTCCTAAGCCAAAAATCTTACTCTTTGAAACGTAGTGTGGTTAATGGGAATCAGTTCTACTACCGGTGTCCAAGTTCCCTTTGAATTCTCTCTCTCTCTCTCTCTCTCTCTCTAAACACTAAACACCACCTCGAGGCTCTTCATACAAATAACAATTTCATAATTACATACATTTTCTGGATGGACCGTATGCTGTATGGTCATAGCGGAAAATGTCCAAGATTAAGAAAAAATTTTAATTCATTTATTATTGTCAAGAGAATGTCCATACAGGCGAAACTAAACGTGACCATGGAAAACCGTTCATCACTATAATTGAATTGTGTGCCTTTTAGAGACGCTAATGATTTCTAGTTGCGATGGAGGTAACAAAATATCGGTAAAAAACCGTGGTTATATATTCGGCTAAATCCATAGATTATGGATAATTACTTTTGCCTCAACTGGGTCTATCTATCCATCAAAAGGCGTGAGTGCACGTATCTGGTAGCAAAAATAGTCTTTATAAAGAAATAGGGATTCATGGAGAACTGTGGTGAAACAAAATGTTCCATTAAACAGATGTCCAAATATTAAAGAATTTGTTTAAAACTTATTTTCAAGGGATTTCAAAATTACACTGCTGTCCATTGCTGAACTTGTGATTGTTTCAAACCCATGATCTCTCTGAGAAAAGTCTCCTTCAACTTATCTGATCCCTTTTTATTAGGCGAGGAAAAGCTGGATATTGTCAGTTATGTTCTACGGAGCAACGAACAGTGCAACAGTCAAGTATATGACATCATGCTAGAAACTTTTCTTTTCTGAATCCCAGTTTCTCCCACCAAAGGCCAACAGACTTAAACTCGTAATGTTCTGGGTAATTTTAGCAATATAAAATGCTTTATGTAAATTGCGTGTAAATGTAATAAGTTTAACAACGTCATTGGTAAAAATTTCTCAGATGCTTTCCTTAAGATTATATAATTTAATATTTTGAACATGACACCTGATTTTTAAAGCAATTAATATCATATATAATCTTCTATTTTATATATTCATTGTTTGTGCTACCATAAAAACCTTTATTAAAAGGAAACGTGGGCCTGAAAATGTCTTGAATTTTATGTACGAACATTGTGTCTCGTGGTATCAAGTATATTTGGTGATCTAAAATACTGAACTTTTTTCAGAAGAAAATCATTTTAAGTAAGAATCTCTCGAGAGCCTGATTTGTATATATAAATCAGCTTCTTCCTTTCGCTAAACTTTCATATTTTGATTCCATTTATATCACAAACAGTTACAGTGGCCTGAGGTTAGCCTTAAGAGTTATTTACCTCTAAGTTCGAGCTACTATGAGATTCAGAGCCTTTGTCCCGGTGTTTTTCTGGAATAACTTTTTTTCTGTGCATTTGACAAAGATATTACGTAGCCATAGTATACTTTACATCCCTATCTAATTTTCGGCAGCATTCTTTACTACTTATATTAGAAAAAGTATATTCATAAGAGTAAAATAAAGCAGCCGAAACCAGCGGCGGAACACTAATGTATGGGTTCAAAGTTATACGTGACGTAAAATATGACGTCCTGACTCCTCCCACAAGGTGATGACGACAAACAGCTGTCTCTGAAATTCTGAATGAATATTCGTACCTTGTCAAGGCTTCAAGAATGACGGTTATGATAGGTCATTGTCCCGTGGTTGCAGGACAGCTTTTGTGATTCGACTTGCACAATTGCTTAGAAGCGAGGAGGCCCGTGGCAAACCCTACCTAAGCTTGAACAGGTAAATGAATGATAGGACCCTTTTTTGGGTAAGGAGTACACCCGGACATTCAAAGCTACCAAGTTTTCGTCATTTATTGACTTCCATAAGGTGCAGAAAGATAATTATATATGCTCTATAAAGCAATGGTTGTTGATTTCTTAGTAAAATATAACTTGCAGAACAACACTAAAACTTGCTTTGCGGCCGGCCCCCCAAAAAATGTCATGGGTTATAATACATCACTGAATGACCTCTATAGGTCCCAGTGCTTGGGCTTAGCCCGAAACGCCATAATCCACCCATTGATTATAATGTCAAGTTTCCTCATATGCTGTCATGTTAAGTGAAGGATCCATGTAAGGGCATGTCATTTCATATATTATGATCGCTCCTGTCCTCTTAGTGACAGTACAACAATGGCTGAAATGTAACATAATGAAAGTTTTCATATTCCACTCAATATTACCGGCATGGTAGTTCGATGGTTGGTAGGCTTTTAAATACCAAGATTGCTTGCACGCTAAAAAGTATATGTATACTCGGTCCTTCAGTTTGCTCACTTGAATGATTCTTAATTGAAAGTGATGAATTGGCAGATCATCCAATTGCGTTAAGATCACTTACCAATCTAATCCTATGCAATTGTCTATTTATTACAATGATCGTCACTGTCATAGTAGGAAAAATATCAAAGGAGTTACGACGAATGCCAAAGTTTTCTTCACTTTGTTAATTGAATTTTAATTATATAATTTTTCAATGGAGAAACAGTGATGGAAAGTAATTTCTCGGATTACTTGTGGAAACCCTTTTCTTCAAAGATTCTAGCACTCGACCTCATGGCAGAAATCCTATATACTACTACTACTACTACAATTACCAAAGAGTGAGACTTTTTCACGAATAGCCAATTATCCATCGTGAAGGAGGCATGTTAATGACATCATAAGTTACATCATTACACCTGCGAAAGACATTCCTCTGAGTTTGCTGGCGATGTCTACAAGAAGTCGGTGTTACTCTTATAAATACCAGAATTATGCAACTTTCGTAACTCAATACAGTAAAAAATTAGGTAGGGATGTAAGATACTTTGTCACTCAATACAGTAAAAAATTAGGTAAGGATGTAAGATACTTTGTCACTCAATACAGTAAAAAATTAGGTAGGGATGTAAGATACTTTGTCACTCAATACAGTAAAAAATTAGGTAAGGATGTAAGATACTTTGTCACTCAATACAGTAAAAAATTAGGTAGGGATGTAAGATAACCTGTGACAAAGTGTCATCTTTGTCAGGTATGTTGATAAAATTTTATTCCGGAAAAGCACCGGGACACCGGCTGTGAATCTCATAGTAAGTTTGAGGTACAGTTCCCTATGTTAAAAGTTACAGAGATTATATATATATATATATATATATATATATATATATAATATATATATGTGTGTATATATATATATGTATATATATATATACATAGTATATATGTATATATATATATATATATATATATATATATATATATATGTATATATATATATATATATATGTATATATGTATATATATTATATATATATATATACATATATATATATATATATAGATATGTATATATATATATATATATATATATATACATATATATATATATATATATATACATATATATATATATATATATATATATACATATATATATATATATATATATATATACATATATATATATATAATATATATATATATATATATATATATATATATATATATATATAAAACAAGAATACGCATAATGGGTTAAATGTCTCGTCTGTCTGTCTGTTCGCCAGGTGTTTTGCTAGTTCGAATATATGTTTTTTTTATCCAACCTTTAGAAGTGTTTTTAAAAGAAATTTTCGGGTGATTTTCGTCAATCTATGTTTGCTATATTGAGAGGAATTCAAGTCCATTTATATTGTAACTACTTTTCAGCCCGGGCAACAGTGGCTATGCTGCTAGTACAAAGTAACAGCAGCATGGAATACTTTCAACAGTAGTTACTGATGCCGTTTAGAATCAGAACATTATTAGAATTGTTACATAGATACTTCGAGGATATGTAAAAAAGTAAAATTGGGCGTGCTATGCATATAGAATGTATTTGGTCTCAATTATTAAATTAGTGGTTAGGCCTTTTATGAAGGTAAGACAGCTTTTAGAATATATTTTTGGTTTTTATACATGGGAATGACAATGTTCCCTCTAATCCAACCACAAAGGTTCACGAAACAAATGAGAATTACATGGTTTTTTTTAATAAAAAAGGAAGGGTTAGAAATTTTCTGTTAAGGTATCATATACGGATATTCCGCTAAATTTTGATTGTAAACCACAAGATTTGCAGTTAACTGCTTAAAAAGACGAATTCCAATTGTCTTTATTGAATCAAACCGGTACTTTTGCTGTCTAAACTCGTTTGTTGTTCCTCATATCATATCTGTAACACTAAAAAGAATGGTTCTGGATATATAAAAATGTAAAATTTGTCTTCTAAAATGCAAACCAATATTAGAGAAAGCTATATATTTCAAGCAATCCAAGTTAAATCAAACAAATACAAGCACAGTTTATGGAAGACTTCCTTGTTAAATGCAATAGATCAAATAAAAAATGTTGTCATTCTCCCAATACCATTTTAACTCATATGACAAAAGTGAATTATTTCACGTACGTACCGACCGAGAGAGAGAGAGAGAGAGAGAGAGAGAGAGAGAGAGAGAGAGAGAGAGAGAGAGAGAGAGATTGTAATAGTTCTCAGAGATTGGAAGCTGCCTTGTATGCTGGACAGAATTAATATCACAAGAGTTATATTACAATTCCATTTTACAGTATTTCTAACAACAACAATTTGCTCAGATGAGATGGTCTAATTAGGTAAAGTTGTGCGATGGGAAAAGAAGCCACTCCCCTCCTTCATAAACCCCCTTTGCAATTACCGTTCATTTCATTGGCGCTGGAAACGAAAATTACCCGCAAGTACTGAAAAAGTCCCCAGAAGCTTTTGGTACTTTCTTTTCGTAAAAAAAAGAGCGAGCTTTTCTCCGAGACTTTTTTTTTAGCAATAATAGCAACTGCAGTATTAAGGTAATTGCATCAGTTGCTCTTCAGGAAATAATAATAATAATAATAATAATAATAATAATAATAATAATAATAATGGTGTATGAGTAAATTACAAAAACTTGTGTTTCAACGCTTTAAAATTTACAATTTTAACAATGATAAAAGCGACGGGGCCTGATTTCATATAATTGATTTTCATATTAAGTCATAAAATCTCTGAGGAATGGTTGGCCATGCTACTCTCATTGACAAGGCATTATGTAAAATGGTCCATAGGAATATATAACGCCTAGTTTTCCCGAATATAATGCGCTAGATTTATATTGCAGTTATATTATTATTACCAGTACTGCTGCTGTTGTCCGAGTTTGTTATCATAATCATTGTCACAGACATTACCATTATTATTATTGTTATTGTTTGGAAGCATATCCTTACTTTGAGATTTTATATTGAATAAAACATTAATTCAATTATGTCCGATTTTTTGTTTTTTGATTTGTCTGACTATATGGATTTTTCCCCTTCTTGGAATCGAAATGTACACAATTCTCAGTCTTGTTTATCGATCTGAACGAG
This sequence comes from Macrobrachium rosenbergii, assembly GCF_040412425.1. Classification (NCBI taxonomy): domain Eukaryota; kingdom Metazoa; phylum Arthropoda; class Malacostraca; order Decapoda; family Palaemonidae; genus Macrobrachium; species Macrobrachium rosenbergii. The sequence goes on from NC_089781.1 coordinate 27,799,564, forward strand.
TACCTTGGATATATTTCACGTTTATGCATCTTCAGTATGCAGGCAAAGGCGTGATGGTTCTATTAAATCATGCGATCTGAACTGATGCTTTAATTGGCAGGCCTTTCTTCTCGCTAAACACCTCGTGGTCAGGCGAGTGCTGAGTGGAGTCCATGTCTGGCCCTCGGATGGTTGGCACTCGATGAAAAGAGCGGCAACTGTGTGTTTAAGAAGGGTAGGAGACGGATTTTCTTCCTTTGCATTCACTGAAGGTTTAAGCTGCTCATGTACATGGCTTTCATAATTCATAGTTAAATAAAGTCGTTATGTAGTAATGAAAGGAGCTCTAGGCATCCTTAGGTTTCCGTCTCGTAGTGACCGTAGAGTGTAGACCGACCCACCCAGTAAGTAGCAGCATAGATGTCTGGAAAGACAGATGGCCATATGGTATGATACACGACGTTTCACTCTTTAACGTATCGAGAGGAGGCTTTATAATATTTGAGCAGTATTTTCAATGCGCTCATGACACAGTTGCTCTTGACCTTTATTACAAAAATCGTCAAACGGCTAACCTGGTAGCCAAATATAACAAATTTTCCAGATATGTTGAAGAGGCATGGAGCTGTGTACCACTTTACGCTTGTATGACGACCTCTCACCTCTCTACGTTTAACCTGCCACCCGAATCATATGGAATACTAGGGACGCTGTCCCTTAACGTTACCGATTGCGGCTGATTGGGGTCCCGTTCATTCAGTAACTCCCACTTTTATTTAAATGCAGAGGGAGGCATTTCCTCCCTTCATTGCCGGACAGAACCAAGGTAACCCAGCATTATCATCCTCGATCCTCAGCACCGGCTCTGGGACCCAGGCCCCAGCAGGCTGGGACATCCACCTTTATGCAGGCATTGAAGAACGGAATAAAAACTGAACGCAGTGATTCAGCGAATTCACTCAGTATTTTACTTATTAATGATAATACCTGCTTAATTATTCAGCGAATTCACTCAGTATTTTACTTATTAATGATAATACCTGCTTAATGGAAAGCATGATGTGGCAAGTGTCCATGAAATGTTTTGCTTGGAATACAGGGCAGTCAAGATATCAGGTCTCTTAAAATAAATGTTTGAGTTGAGTGATTAAAGAACACAAGGTGGCAGAAAATAGCAACAAACAAGGTAAAGCGTTCTAATACACAAGAAATGAAGCTCATTATTCATGTAATTTTCATCTTGAAGCCTGGAGACGAATAATTTCTTAAGATACTATGCCTCAAGGAATTGGGAAAACTTCACAGCATTTTCAGCACCCAGGCTGAGGTCCCTGGACGTCTTGCTGGAAGCAGGGAACATTCCATCACTACAGGTAATACTAAGAGCAGAAGCACAGGCATATGCATTAATAAAGTGACCATTATACCATATGATGTCGTTGACAACAGTGTTAACAAACCGTTAACATCATGAGAAAACCGATGCTCATTTACATTCCAACAATTAAAGCACAATGGACGTATCTGTACCCAATAACATTACTGGACAAATGAATAACTGCAAAAAACGCTAGGATATCTTTGTGTCTATGAATGTATGAATGAAAGTGTAAACCTGAACCAATAAGAATATTTGTGCATACATGCCTTGGAATAAAATTTCATATAAAATATAGTGTGGTTAGTATGAGAGAGATTATCCTTAGTGAGTTAAACCTGTATGAAATAAAATAAGTGGTGCTGTATGATCTGACGAGGGTGTGTTTCTAACCCATAGCAGTGACAATAATCACCAGGTTTCAAGCGTTTGGAAATAGTAAACTGACAACCGAGTACACCAGTTTCCACATCGTTCTTTCTGTGACAAGCAAAAAGAGAGAGGGAGAGGGGAGGGAGGGGGGCTGCGTTCCTTGTATGCACGTGTGTCCGTGTAACACTGCGTGGCTTCTGTTCTTTCTTGTAAAAAGAATTAAGAGAAATTTTACTCCTGGAACTTATGACGTGAGATTTCAAGTCCAAAAATAGCACGCATTATCTCGTTTTGAATTCCAGGTAAAGTAATATAATTCTTCTTCATATATTTTCTCTGGGGACGCAAATGAAAACATTTTAAAACATTCTGTAAGAAGTTAATGATCATCTTTCCCAGAATCCAGAAACCCTTACCAACACAGATTCTAAACCACAGTGGGAGAAGGAACCTCGCTAACGTTTTTCTCCTATTATAAGAAGTGGATGGGGATATTCGAGGTAATACAGGTAGAAACTAACACTACGTGTAACGAGTACTTAATATACTGATTGCTTGTTTTCCCGTAAGTTACTGATATATATATATATATATATATATATATATATATATATATATATATATATATATATATATATATATATACATATACTGTATATATGTACACACACACACACACACACACACACACACACAGTAATACCTCAAACTTACAGCACTTCAGAGTTCCACGAATTCACAGACATGCGAACTTTTCATTGGAACCTTACCTGCCATACGCGATTAATTTTTTAATTTTAATTTAATTTTTGATGTAATTTATAAATTTTCATGCTATTACGTGTAAAATCTGAAGAAAAAAATGTATAATTTTTATTTCTGTACATGCATAAATATGATACAAAGGTAATTAAAGCGAATACAGTTCGTGTACTTTTACAACATGTGATACCCATTCACAAAGTTATTGCACTTTTCAAAGAAGATACCACTGCAGATAGTGTTTGTTTAATTTTTGAATTTATAAGTTTTCATGGTTTTAGGTGTAAAATCGGTATAGAAAATTTGTATTATTTATATTTTTGTACATAAATATGATATAAAGGCAGTATTATGCCCATATGTACTTTCTCTCTCTCTCTCTCTCTCGTTCGTAGTTAGTGCATGCACATTTTTACAACTCATTATTTTTCTGTAGTCTTTACATGTACAGTAAATGATTTTAAATTGACTGAATTTTACCTGTACCCTTTACGAACTTTATGTACGTTTTCTTTATTTTATTGAACTGTACCTTCGTTATGACTATGACTTATGAAGTTTACCTGGTGATGCAAAGAAAAGTCTTTTACTCTGTGAGTGAAAAGAAAATGGCACCCCATGAATTCGGGCCAACATTAGTATACGTACATACCTTCTGTACATGCGCTAGTGTGGCAAATACAATACCCCTTACGATACTGTACTTTATTTTTACGTCAACCATTTATTTCTTTTTCAAGGGTAATGTATTAAGCAAACTTTTAAATGAAATTACAGTAACTTTAATTTCATTTAAAAGTTAGCTTAATACTTTGGGAGCATGATTAGGGTCATATTTGGTGTTTAAACTCTAGAAATAAGCATTATCAGCCTTTTTTTTGTTACCGTACCAAACTTACGTGAATCCTCGCCTTACGCGAGGGGTTCTGAACCCTAACCTCACATAAGTTCGAGGTGTTACTATGTATATATATGTATATATATAATCTATATATGTATATACATATATGTATATGTATTATGTATATATATATATATGTATGTATGTATGTATGTATGTATGTATACGTATATATATTATATATATGTAATTTTTATATATATATATATATATATATATATATATATATATATATATATACATACATATATATATATATATATATATATATATATATATATATATATATATATATATATATATATATATATATATATATAACTTTGGATTATTACCTAATATATGAGAGCCAGGAATGCACTGATTCAAAGGAATAACCATACTTTTTCACGTTATTTTCAAGTAATGAGCTAAAATGTTTCAACATCGTGAAGAGACAATGAATTCAGTAACGTAAGAAGGAGGAGCCGAGTCACAATTTTAACCGTACTGTTACTCTGAAATGTTAACAATAAGAACGCTTTCAATGTATCCCTGAATTTTAAAAGAAACAAAAGCACATAAGTAAAAAAAAAAAGTAATTTTCATTGATTTGATATTACAAAATTCATGTCACTGGGATAAAGAGCATGGGAAGATAAAGACAAAGAATCACATAACGAATGCAATATATACTGATTAATTCGCATAGAAGATAATTAAAAGACGTGTCACATGAAATCCTCTACATAACGATATTAATGCGTCAAGACAATTTTTCCAACCGCTCTATGAAATATTTCTCAACTGCCAAGGAGAGAACTGTTTCTAGAAGAGTAAGAAGATGCAATTAATATACCACTGCCTTTGTGTGACGAGACTTTACTTGAAAGCGAGTCACTGTTTTAGTCTAACGCCCCACTGCCGAAAATAAGACAAAGAAAGCCAGCTGACAAGTCACGCTGAACGTTAACCACATCTTGAAGATTGTTATTATTCATTAGATAACCCTATTCATATGGAACAAGCACACAAAAGCCATTGACTAGAAATTCAAGCTTCTATAGAATATAGTGTTCATTTGAAAGATGTAACAGAAGGTAAGAGGAAATATAGAAAGAAGAAATCAGTTATTAGAAAAGAAAATAATTACCAAATTAACAAATAAATAAAAATGTAAGTAAATTATAAAAAAAATATTTAAAACATGTTATCAAAATGCACTAGAAAGTGAAAAATAATTTTTTGCAACACCAGGATTTTCTTACGATTAACCATGTCTACAAAAATAAAAGCGTGGGCGCCAAACATGGAAGGAAATGCTGCAAGAAAAGAAATATATATATTTTTTTATTTCTTGTAGCATTTCCTTCCATGTTTGCCACCCACACTTTTATTTATGAAGACATGATTAATTGTAAAAAAAATTCTGGTGTGTCTCAAAATTATTTTTTAAAATTTTAGAACATTTTAATATAAGCGTGTTTTAAAATAAAATTTTTTTGTTTTATATTTTTTAGTTTTGACAGAATTGTAACCGATTTATGAATGCAACTTGAAAAAAACGAACGTGATATTCTGTCGAGCCAAAGAAGATTTGAAAAATCCGTCGAGTTGTTAACTTATTCTACAGAGTCAAAGAAGGCATGAAAAATCCGAAGAGTTTCATACAAATCCTGAGATACTGGGAGAGGTCATTGTAGGATCACTAGAGGTCACGTCCGACCTACTGGTTGTACTGTCACCGAGATTGAGTAACCATGCAAAATTTCAAGTCCATCTGACAAGGGGAACAGGTAAAAAACTGAGTTACAAGTTTTGACCCAAACAGACAGACAGACAGACAGACAGATGCAGAAGTCAAGTTATATAAAAGCATGTAACAAGAATTGTTTCCAGGTAGTAATGCATTGTATCTTCACTTCAACTTTTAAGGTTCCAATTGCACATCCTCAGGGAAACTGTTCCATAGTCCAATAGTGTGAAGAATAAAGGACCTCTGGAACTGAGAAGTTCGACAGCGAAGCATATCTACTGCATATTGGTGCAACTGTCGCAAATCTGGTCGCCCTCAGCAGGATAAGAGGATCTGGGATCAACTGTGAATGTGAAAAATCTGTTTGCATACAACTTATGAAAAATTGACAAACAAGAGGCCATCTGTCGATAGTCCATGTCACAACAGTTAACGTTAGGAAACAGGAACCAACCACCACAATCTACTGCATCAATCTCTGGCAGGAGCAGACATTCACGCCGGAGAAGAGCACTCTAGTAAAGGAAGGACAAACTACCTAAAACATGTTGCACTGATTTTATCAGTTATAAATATGAGGCCTTATGTACAATAACTTCCGTGCGGCATTTGCTGACACTAATATTTTTTCTCAAAAGTAGGATGCAAGTCAAAAGTTACACCAAGTATAGTTAAAGCTCCAGGTTCATTCAGCAACTGCATCGACTAAACCATTCACTAACCAGCTCCGTGCCACGACTGAGACTAAGGGCAGCTTCTTTTCTTATGACGAGACTTGAAGACACCCACAAGCGTTTCAACATCAGCATACTGAACAATTTTGTTTTCCAGGCCAACAACCTCATCACTTATACATATTAAAAATAACAGTGGACCAAGAACAATACCCTTGGTCTTGGCTCGCCAAGATCCCATTAACAGCCACTCAAAGATCCTGAAGTTTATAAATAAGTGCCTTATGATTTATTAAATTGAAAGCAGCACTATAATCTACTTGAATTACCGTACTCTACACACAAAACCCTTATCAAGGTTCTCTGGCAAATCGCATGTCAAATCTAAGAGAGCATTGCAGATACTTAACTGCTTCCTATATGGATATTGATTATCAGCTAACATTTCTTTAGATGCAACATACTTGTATAGTATGTGGTATAGTATGTGGCAACTCTGGAGAGCACAGGGAGAATAAAAATTGGCCTGTAGTTACTGCAGTCTGCAGGTATGCCACTCTTTGGAGCAGGCCCTGTATACTAAGCCTGACACAAGGATAGATGATTCAAATATGCTCCACCACAGATGAGGCTGGGTAATTCCTTCAAGATTCCTCTTAATGGAATTATTGTAATTTCTCTCAGCTAAATGGTATATTTTATTCACAGCATGGGGAGACTCAACAAAAATGGTGTAATTTTCATGTGAAAGATTTTGTCTCCACATGTAGAATTTGGCCTGTTTGTCATTGTCTACAGTTCACCAAACCATGGTTGGTCGCTTGTCCTTATCTTGATGACCTTCTAGCGACATACCTTACCAAAATAGCCGTCAACATTTCGTTTAACCTCTTCATGGGATCAGGACCTGATAAACCATCTGAAATATTAAGTGCCTGACAAGCTTCAATAACGTGATCCCAATTTGCTCTAGATTTCAGCCAGACCGTTTTTCCAATGGTGGCTTTAGGAATACACTGACTGACAAATATGTCCATCTCAATGGCACAATTGTCAAAAGTGCCTACACACTCGCAGACATTGGAGTTGTCGATAGCTGGAATATCTGTGAATATGAGGTCTAATCTACTAACGGAAATATGCACGAGTTCCTCAGTTAGCTGGACAAAATCGGAGGATATACAAAGAACTCGAGAGCAGACTGGATATGTTGATCTGTGGAATTTTAATTAAGCCACTGGATGTGCTTTACACTGCAGTCTCCACAAATATCGAATGAAGCTTTTTTAATCCTGTGACTGAGCCATACTAATCCTTTCCAGGACAGTCATAGAATCGTCATGTTTGGATTGCGGCAGACAGCACTGTAGGACTTACTGAAAATCTTAAAACAAAAAACTCCATGACAGCTACACTCCAAGTTTTTCTGACAATAAACAAGTCGTCCACACTAAGTGTATGCAGACATACCTTGCACATGTAGGATGTTACGGCGATAAATAAAGTCAGGGCCAACAAACCCTGGGATTAAAAACTAATGTTTGCCTTGTTACTGATAAAAACATCAAATCGTAGTTATGGGCACAACTCTGGAGATCAAGAAAATTTAACCTTAAGCCTAGAATATTTGAATAAAGTACTCTGCAATTTTTCTTACAACAATGAGTAGCAGGCCCAGGGTTCAGCTCGATGTCTCCCGAGAGAATCAAAATTAACATCATAAGATTAGAAGCAAAACTAATAAATAACAGCAACATACCAAAAATCACCAGAAAAAAAATCAACTACAGTAATTACGTTATTTACAATAATTTTGTTAACAGGATGAATAAAGCTGGTCATATGTCATGAATAAAGCTGATCATATGTCATTAAAAAAGCGCCGGAAGCAACTTGTAGACAAGGTGAAGCTGGGACACCTTGTAAGGTAAAAAAGAAACCCACTTTGCCACAACAACTGGGAAAGGGCAGTCAGGGTGGATTTTAAAAAAATAAGCAGCCGAGATGGAAAAGGTAAAGAAGGCGTTCTTCCTGATAATCCACGAAGCAACTTTTGTTTTATCAGCTTGTCCTGAACATTTTTCCGAAAAAAAGGGAAAGTGACCAAAAATAAGGAAAATGCCTGATTGCATCCTCAAGCAGGGGAATAATTTGACAATAACTTTCTTATTCTAATTCTCGTCATTTACGGAAATGTTTGTGCACGCATGAGGGTGCATTGTCATAAGCAACTTTGCATTATCATGTATTTGCAAAAAAAGTCCTTTCTCTCTCTCTCTCTGATGGTGTAAGTGGCAGCACAACTGCCTCGCCTACCAAAGGACCTGAGATGGAATCCCATGAGAGGATGTAATGATATCTCTTTTAGCATAAATAATAAATTAGGTACTGTACATGTCAATAATTCGATTATAGCGAGTTGCAACAGAGTAGAGAGAGAGAGAGAGAGAGAGAGAGAGAGAGAGAGAACACACGATGGGATTCAAGATCAGTGCTCTGTCACAGTGTATTTCTCATTTAACATGTGCAGTAATTACCAATGTCTTAATGTCTCAAGTAACTCATGTCAGGGATAACCGATTAACAATTACACACGTAAACTGGATGAGGGATAGATACGACCGCTTCGCAATACATTTATTGTATAAAATTCTCATGTAAAATTACGATCACTCTTCACCAGATAACCAAATTACGTACGAAAATTACACTTAAACACGAGGAAAAAACTACATTAATACCCTGGGCCAAAACCTTTGATTCTGAAACTATGTATTCACAAATCCTCTTAAAAGCCTAAACTCCAGTGTCACACTGCGCCATATAATAAAAAAGATTCCATTTACAGCTTGATGACAACTTCAACAATTTCAGCGTACCAATATAATATAATTGGCTCATATGATATATCCTAACAAGTGAAATATTTCCAAATTAAGGAACTTTTGATTATTTACATTTGCAATGGCGCTACTGCAGCACACAAGCCACTATACTGGGCATCACACAACTGGCAAGTGCATAAAGTAGGCCAAGTGGGTTAGTAAACCAGAACACAAAAGTCCATTTGTATGCTTCCTACAATAACCTCAAAGTCCATTTGTATGCTTCCTACAAAAATCTCATAGTCTACAAACACAAGAAACAACTGACAACACTGATACTAGTGCCATCTATTGTAAAAATTATAAATATTACCCTTACGCATAACTTCCCTCACTAGATCTGGAAACTTTTATTGCAAAAGGAAAGATAAATGCTGATATATGGATTTCCAGTTTGATCTTTTGCTCTCCTTGAGTAAACCTAAGGCACAGAAATTTGTACACACCGAGCCGATCTCTCTCTCTCTCTCTCTCTCTCTCTCTCTCTCTCTCTCTCTCTCTCTCTCTCTCTCTGTATTCTAAACAATGAAATAATGCAAAACTGACGCATTTCTAGAGAATACACCTGAGCATTATCGAATGGCTGTTATTATACTTTCCGTAGTCCCTCAATTACCTGGATCACCATTATCTGACACTCGACATTATCCCAAAAGATATATGATATATACAAATTAAAATAAAAATTTAAAAACTACCCTCCAATGGCTGGCAATGAAATGAACTTGAAAATGTTTATATTTTATATTTGTTATAGGAATATTTGGATTTTCATAAAAAATAAAATTTGTGTTTTATTCCTAAACCGCTTCAAAAAAAAAAAAAAATATTCGTCTATGCAATTACACTTTCGTTAATGCCAAGATTTTGGTCCAAGGCTTGATAAAAATACATTACACTTTCCATTTACATTTCTACGTTAACAGTTTCTGGCCAGAAAGCATATGAAGTAATCTACATATTCTTGCATGTTGTTACCTTATAAATGAATCAATTATATATCAAAAGCAAGCAGGACTTTCAAGAAAATAATATTATGTGCCAGTTAGAAAAAATGTTGCACAGGCATTGGCGTTAATACTAATAAATATTTAGATTAACACCTATCTTCTTGATATAATTTAAATCATCTTTTATTCTTCAAAGAAAAGGTAATCTCTAAAATAAATCCTGTAGTAAACGAGATTAGAGATCAGAACCCTTACATTATTTTTATTAGGCCTATACATCCTTTCACAACATACAGGCAGCTTGAACGTAGCCTAAAACGTTAAAATTTAAGGAAATCATTTTTGCAATTCATATTCTTGTTTTGAGAATTTTGTTGTGACTATTAAGTTTATTAGGTCTACTGCTATATGTTGTAGAGGTAGTTACAATGATCACTTCGAGTAGCAAGTTAAAGTACTTCGAACTAAGAATGTAAAAAAAAAAATCAATTGAAGTCACATACATTGCAAACTATACCAATGCATAGAAGGGATCATATTTATACAATATAACCATAGGGAAAATAGCGTTAGCTTTGAATTTGCAAACATGTCGACTTGTATGACATTGCAAAAAAAAAAAAGTATAACACTACTTGGCAGCCGTTACGTTGTCTCAGATTTTGGACGACAAAAGAAATCATGTTGCATCACAGTTGAGCATGACTGTACATAGTACATGAAGGACCAAGTTGATGGATGTAATGATGAGAAGAAGTGTGGCTTCCAAACAGAATGAAGTTCAAGTTGGAGCGGAAGGAATGAAAATGTGTCTGTAAATATAACCGAGTGATTCTGATGGAATAGAAGTGAAAGGAAAAAAAAAGGGGGATAAAAATAGGCTATTGTTACAAAATTGAGGTTGAGAGATTAGATGAGAATTATATATCATTCAAGGGTGGGATCTTAGAATCAGCAATGAGTATTCATAGATACGTGCACTATAAGGTGGTCATGAAAAACAAGACAGAACATGAAGGCAAAAAATAAAAACCGAGGGGAGAAGGTAAACCTTAGAAAGAATAATTTGTCTTACAGGGAGCGAAGAGAAAAAAGGTTAATGAACAAATGGATCTCAGAACAGATGCAAATGGAGAGACGCTAGCTGAAGTTGAATGCAGGATAGCAGAGGTGAAAAATGCAAAATTGGAAACAGCCTAAGTTTAAGAGTGCCTGCGGAAGTGACTGTTGTGAACGGAAAAGGCAATTAAGAGGTTGAAGAATCAAAAGCTGTATATTCTGTATATAATTATGTACACATAAATATGAATGTTTATATATTCAGATGAACGAAAACAAATGTTGGTAAGAGTAGTTAAGGAAAATGGAAGCCAGGGAGAGAGAACAGTGGATGTGAGTGTGAATGGTGGGAAATGAAAGCAGTTTGATTCGAATAAGCATTAAGAAATAAATGTAGTGGATGACGGGAGGATGAGAGAAGAGGTGAAGCGAGGCAGGTAACAAAAGCAATACAAAGGATCTGGATGAGAGGCATTTCCGTCGAAATAACCACTTGCATTTACGAAAGGATTATTAAATCAATTCTCTTTCCTTAAAGTGAGGTGTGGATGTTGTATAATTATGAAAGAAGAGGCTGACATAATCTAGTAGAACTGTTTGCCTAGTATACATGGAGTAAAAGGGCTGACGCGGTGATAATCAAGATACGACGGTGTGGTAAAAAGAGCTAGTTAATGTGCAAAGATGAATCAGGCGTATTTCACGATAGTTTGGTCACGTGGAGATTGGAGGACGATAGGCTGATAGAAAGGTATTATTTAGAAGTGTAGAGAGGAGGGAGGAGAGGGGGACAGAAAAAGTTGAATAAAGAATTTAGGCCAAAGACCAAGCACTGGGACCTATGAGGTCATTCAGCGCTGAAACGGAAATTGACAGTAAATGGTTTGAAAGGTGTAACAGGAGGAAAACCTCCAGTTGCACTATGAATCAGTTGTTAGGAGAGAGTGAAAAGTGAGATGGAAGAAAGAGAATATGAAAGGAGGTACAGTAAAAGGAAAAAAAAGCGTGCCGAAGGGACGCTGCAAAGAACCTCAAGCAATGCCTTTCAGCGCACCGCATGAAGTGCACTGACAGCGCTACCTCCCTAGCTACGGGGGAAGACAGAAAAAGCACAAGAAGCGTTAGAATGGAGGTCGGAGTATTACTGATCAGCATCTCTGTAGGTATATGAGGATGACTGTAGAACCTTATTTCATATGGGGTTTCATTCTGGATTCAGCGATGAAAGTAAACCGGGTTAATTTTCTACACTCTTCCCATCAAGAAATGATGAATAGTGAAATAATATTTACTAAATTAGCCATCGATAGCTAGATTTGAACCACAAACTTCTCTATCGCCCTCTGCCAGAGAATGTCTCTACCGCATTTTGATAACACATTTCGCTGCTCCCTCTGATAGTATGACCAAGGGTGCGTTTAGATGCAGACTTATGAAATGGCGATGAAGATTTGCATCACAAACAGAGCTCATGCATAAAGCGTAACTTTTATTCACTTTTCTCTTCACTGGAGGCTAACTCATCGAGAAATCCATTAGCACCCCAGAAATGTAATTCCTCATAAAAGGAATTTTTCTCAACTTACGGTTTTCTTTAATGAATTCAAGTTTGGAAATTACGTTATTATGATTAAACTTTTAACGTAAAATTGCCCATGATAATATTTCATATTGCCCTATACTCTGATACAAGTTTATACTCTACAAGTGTAAATGATATTACAAATATGCCTTTGACATTAGTTCTGATGAAGGAATTCAGGGAAAAGAGGTGCAATAATTATTAAATAGGTGGTTGTCACTGTTGAGTTCAGATGTTTCATTCAGGTTCGAGATTTGATCAAGCTCCGAGAACTCAGAAAGGAGAAACAAATTATTCACCGTTCGACTATTAATGATCAGACATAAGATATAGAGGTGATTAACTATTATTCTTAAAATTAAGGTTATGCCATTGCTATCTGCTACAGCAGCTTCAACATTTACCCGACTGGCGGAAAACAGAATGAAACGGGAAATAACGACAATAACACGGCATTCCACATATTCAAGCGAACAACATTGTCTTTAAGAACAGCGTTGCTCGAAAGGAACATCAACAGTCTCCATCAGTATTTCACCTTGTTGAATTCCCCATAAAACCTGTTCATGAGATTCTCTTCGCATAGAAAGAGGACGGATATCTTTTTTTTTCTGTCAGCCAGATGCAAGAGCATGAGACTAAGAGATGCAAGAACATGAGACTAAGATAATTATTGAAAAGTGCCATTAGTCAGTAAGTCTTCCTCATCTTCTAGACTCATTCTTAAAGATGAGGAAGACTACGGATAATTCGAACACAATAGGCAACAAGAAGCGCACTGCAAGTAATTGGGATAAGGCAGATGGCACACACTTCTGAAAGAGATTCCTCTACCTTGAAAGCTTTAAGATGTTTCCCGTATTATTTACTTGTGTGTAACTACATAACACTGAAAGGCAAAGATATAAAATTCCCGAACATCGCGTATTTCTTCTGGCGGTATGTAAGGCAAGATGGATATCCATTCGGTATTCAAAGATGGTTAAATCAATCTTGGAGAGTCTTTCAAAACTAAAATAATATCTTGGAATTTCTTAGAATATTTATGGGTACAATTGCCAAAAATCGCTTTGTCTGAGACAGTAAAAAAAAGATTCTTCTATGGCTGTCAGGAACATAAAATAAAGCATTGGTTGGGCATTAAATCTCAGGTCATGTGAATGAACCGACATGGTGAACCTCACTGGTTCATTTATTTTTTTTATAGTTTTCTCTGTTACTAGCTGAAGTATGAAGATCAACCTGCTAATACATAGCAATTTCTTGTTTAACCTGTAGCAATCTGATGCTGCTGTGTTGGTTATTCCTACAATACAAGCACCACCTGCCAAATCCAAATATAAAACAGGTAGCTAATGAGGAATCAGAAGATCACTCTTCATTACTATTTTATTGAAAGATATTTTCATATATACAGGGTACAAATTAATATAAATGAGTCCTCTTTAATTAACAGTTAATATCCATACAAAGTGCCAAAACTCTTCAGACTTATGTCAACCGCTTTCTCTAGTTAACAAGAAAGAAATTAACTATACTTCTTGAAAATGAAAACTGAGTAGTTATAACATAAATGCTCAACATACTGTAAAAAGAAACATTTTTTTAAACACGATTTTATTAAAATGCACTAAAAAGTAAATAATTTTTTGAGACACGCCAGGATTTTCTTACAATTCATCATGTCTACAAAAATAAAAGTGTGGGCGCCAAACATGGAAGGAAATGCTACAAGAAATAAAAAAAATATATATTTCTTTTCCTGTATCATTTCCTTCTATGTTTGGCGCCCACGCTTTGTAGACATGATTAATTGTAAGAAAATCCTGGTGTGTCTCAAAAATTATTATTTACTTTTTAGTGCATTTTAATAAAAGCGTGTTTAAAAATTTTTTAAATATATTTTCATTTTATACTTTTTAGTTTTGACAGTAACTGTAACCGATTTATGTGATGTAACTAAAAAAAAATCAATGTAATATCCTGTCGAGCCAAAGAATGTTTGAAAAATCCGTAGAGTTAATAACATTCTACCTAGTCAAAGAAGGTATGAAAAATCCGAAGAGTTGCGTACAAATCCTGAGATACTGGGAGAGGTCACTGTAGGGTCACTAAAGGTCACTGCTGACCCACTGATCATGTAAGGTCGTATTGTCACCGGGATTGAGTAACCATGCAAAATTTCAAGTCCATCGGACGAAGGGAACAAGTCGAAAATTGAGTTACAAGATTTGACACAGACAGACAGACAGACAGACAGACAGACAGACAGACGCAGAAGTCAAGTTAAATAAAAGACTGTAACAAAAGTCTCGCACTTAATGGCTGAGAAGTGAAAAGGATGAACTCCCATAAGAACCAATAAAGCCAAGGAACGTGCAACATCACGTTTAAGGTGCAGGAACCTGGAGAAAGTCTTATTTCTTAGACCTTTGATGGCTCAGGTCAGGATGGCATTGATTCCACTGTAATAATCAGAGTATTCTTTAAGAAAGTAATAAAGGGTTCATGTCGACATGAAAATTTTCACAGTTCGTATAACGGTTGTGAGGGTGGTCAACTTGTTGAGTAGTTAACTTGAGGTCTTTTACAAGAAAGCGCACGTTCGCGGCTTGAGTACCTCACGAAGAGCTCGTATTCTAGGAGGGAACAAAATAAATTTACGCTTCACCATATCGCTGTGAAGTGATAAGGAAAAGAAAGAGAATCTTTCTTGGCAGGCTCTGTTATTGCTTTTAGTGGTGTTTAACGCAGCTTAGACGGGTGACGTAAATAGCGCACCTGTCGACGAGGCATTATTCTCTTCTCATTTCAAAACAATTTTCGCTCTGCTCCTTGGCTCTGGATCCCAGATGTTACCCATTTCTTTCCTTTTTGCAGCTATAAATTTTTCTGCCTTTATTTGGTTTTAGTGCAACTGATTTGTCTTTTAAATAGTACTATAAGCTTTTCTCGGTCATTCGAGGTCATAATCGTATGAAAACAATAAGACAATATCGATATATATTTGGATGGGGATAGTGTCTTTAAACAATTTACGTGTGCAAAAACGAAAGATGCAGTAGAAATGTATATTTACTCACAACTGTGTTCCAGAAGGATAAAACTAATGAATATTTAATACGTGTGAAAACCTTCAGATCAAATAGTAAACTGTTCTTTCCTTTTTTAGGGGGCAAAAAACCCGAAATATCTGCATAACGGCGCAAAAACATGTCCAGTTAGTAAAACTGCAATAATCTTGAACAGTTGTGCGACATGAGTCATAAGACCCAATCAAATACGGGAATACTCTCTACTACGTTCATCCCGGACAAGTCTGCGCTTCAGGAAGGGACGTAGACTATTGGTTCAAGCTTAATTAGAGACATTGTTGGAAGATGGCTCTTTCAATGACTAATTAACTTCCCTACTTGAATACAAACAGAGTGAAGCGATGGGTACATGACCTCTGAGACTGCGAGAGTTAATTACCGAGGGCGTGAGAGGATCAGGCGAACAATGATCAAATAGAAGCTTCAGTTATCTGGATCGATGACCAATGGCATCCATCGTCTGAACTGATCTCTTGCCATTAATGAGGATCCGTTTTGTGACAACTTAACTACTGGCTTAATATGCTGGGATAGGAAACCAGTGAGTTAACAGCAAAAATGAGAGAGAGAGAGAGAGAGAGAGAGAGAGAGAGAGAGAGAGAGAGAGAGAGAGAGAGAGAGAGAGAGAATGTTTTATCTCTGATGAATAAGAAACCGTATTTTGATAACTGGACTCGAGACGTCGTTGCGCTGCTCATAAGTTTAAAGATTACGGTAATATATGTGACACGTGTCAGAATGCATTGTTAATATTTTTCCATTTTTACCTCTCTCTCTCTCTCTCTCTCTCTCTCTCTCTCTCTCTCTCTCTCTCATACAGTATTCTCTCCCAGGAGTGTGATGGGGATATATGGCTCTTTACTTATAAATCCAGTAAGCCCCTGTTGACCAAAGCAGTGAAGTGGGTGCCAAATTTTTAGCCGAATATTGTTGTTTGAAGCTGCAGCAGAAAAATAAAGGGAAAGGAAAGAGAAAGAAATAAGACCTGGGTAATCAGCTTTCTGTCAAAATATACAGTATACCATTATATCGACGAAATAATTCTTCTTGGAGAATGGGACCCTTCTCAAGGTTAAGGTATTCTCTCTCTATATCCATATTATTTCATAATTTTATAATTATTTTAGTATTTTCATAACACTTTCTGCTATTCTGCTTGTCCATTATGCTAACTACTGTCCTTCAATTATTCCACACCTCGTTATATTTCTAAGTGTTTTTTCAAGATACAGATACTAACTTTGTATTCTGTCGAAAGTTTGCTGAATTTTTTGTTTTTTTAGTTACCTCTGAAGTTAAGAAATAGTGAAAAAAATTTTCTACAAATACACAGTATAGCAATGGGTGATGACCTTTAACTTCCATTTAAAAATCCGCTAGGCAAACCGTTTGTGAGGCAACGTTTTAGCAAACCGAGATTTCATTAGTGTAGTTACACTGGAACGAGTTGCTAACTATAAGAACCACGGAAGAAAAACTAAACCTTTCCGTATTTCAAGTGATGACTTCCGCACCGAGACTGAATATTTCCTTATGGAATGTGAGAACGAATAGTACAGAATCTGTGAATTACCAGGCTGTGTATCTACGCATTTGGTTGTTTTCAGAGTAATCAAACTTTAATGGAACTATTAATAACGATTTCCAAAACTTTTTTCAAATGAGGGCAGACACTTGGGAACCTCTCAGAGCTTCTTCAGAAATGGCTTACGAAATTTAATCCAAAGGCCAAGCGCTGGGACCTATATATAAGGTCATTCAGCGCTGAAAATAATACTGAATCAGTTGTTTGGAGAGGATGGAAAATAAGATGGAAAAGAGAGAATATGAACGGAGGTATAATAAAAGGAACAAAAGGGTTTGCAACTAGGGGCTGAAGGGACGCTGCAGGGAACTTTAAGTAATGCCTATTGCGCACCGAGTGAGATGCACTAACGCCGCTATCCCCTTACGGGAGTGTTTCGTAGAATTCATTGTACATTATTGAAGTCCGTTGAATGACTGAAGATATTACAATTTAATCTCCAGCATCCAACGGAACTTAAAACTTTAAAATATGGTACTATATCTCGCTGTGTTCTTATTTAAAAGAGGATCAGATCTCAATCTTTTTTTCTTCTAATTGTATCTAGCTATAAAAAAACGTTATATATATATATATATATATATATATATATATATATATATATATATATATATATATATACATACATATATATATATATATATATATATATATATATATATATATATATATATATATATATATATATATATATATATATATATATATATATATATGTTGTGTTGCAGTATATACTGAGATGTACAAATGCGTGCATCCTCATTATTGACTTATACATGAGAAACCTGTCAAAATAATGGGGGTGGCAACTTTCATTAAAACGAAGAACAAAGGGTAAGCAAAAGAAGCCAGGCCCTTTTTTCAGACGAGTACAAAGACTACCTTTCCCCAGAGCTAGTCATATGGCAGGGGTCTGTTTCTATGAATAAAGAATCAGATGTGATATTTAATGCAAAGCCTTCATATGTAATTCACAGACGAAAATACACACGTTAGATATTAAGCAGTCTATCTTGGGGCTTGATCCTTTACAGATAGTAATAATTTATGTTTCGTGATATTAGAAATGTATTAACACGAAAAAATGTCTCATTTTAATTTTTGAAGCAAATTTTTCTCTACCTCAATGAGCTAACGCATAAATACCAGATTAGTGTCGATTTATAATTCATTGTCCACCAATTGCGGTTTATCTCTTTTTTTTTTTTGTTCAGAAACAAATGTTAGTTTGGCTTTTCATTTAAAGACGATTCTGGAGCATACATCTGTGATACTTGGGGAGACTTTGCGGCTTCCATGAGAATCAGAAGCTCCGGAAAAATAATCTTTAATCGAAAAATCTAGGAAAATGGAACGGGAAAGTTAAGAATCGTCTTTGTGCACTAGAGGAAACTTTTCTTTTAACGAACTTCGTTACATTTGTTTTGGAAACGTTGCAGAAGCAGCTTTGTAACAGTTAGAGCAAACCTCTCTCTCTCTCTCTCTCTCTCTCTCTCTCTCTCTCTCTCTCTCTCTCTCTCTTGCTTTTTTTTTTGTCATTACCCTCTCGTTCATAGCTTGCAAAAAAATTCTCTTTTCTTTCAAATTTAGGGAGAAGAGATTCACTCTCCTAATAACTGGAGGAAACTCCCGCCATCCGTCATCAATGTTCCATCACGGCGAATTGATGCAATATGATGGATGCGTGTGCGTCCTCAATTTTAGTTGGAGGAAGAGGAACAAGAGGAGATGAAGAGGGAAACGTGGAATAGGGAGGAAAACGTGGAATAGGGAGAGAAGCGCCTCCGTTTTCAAAGCGCAAATGGAAAGGACTCAATTATCAGCTGCAACCTGTATGTTTGGAAGTCACCAAAACCTGTCAGGTCTTTGATGAAAGGAAATGACTTACCGGTGCACTTAGAAACAATCTTCACTCCGGCAGCTACTGTTCAGCTCAATTCTGGTTTATCTAGTACCTTTTCTCTTTTCCAGATTTGAATAATAATAATAATAATAATAATAATAATAATAATAATAATAATAATAATAATAATAATAATAATAATAATAATAATAATAATATCTTAATTTTTACCCCTGCGAATCTCTGAGACAGGAGACCATTTTACGGTATGACCGTGAACTGATTCATATTCCGGGAGGAATATCAGAGGCTTTCCATTTTAGTGAAGTTTTTAAACTCTCAACTACAATGCTTAGGGCAAAGAGCAAACTGACTAGCACATCCGCTGACGGAATCAGCATACAATTGACATTACACTTGTAAGTTAAAAACGCAAGCAATCATGGAGTGGTGACAGGACAAAAATCGAGTGTTGGAATCAGCACCAAATGCATATCTAATCAAAATTTCTTAAAATGGCAGAAAAGAATGTCTAACTAAAACTTCGACAACCCTTATGGTAACTTTTTTCCATTATCATCTGCAAGGACCCGTCATTCCACTCACACCAATTTTCCTATCCAACATCTGTTTTTCTACATCTAAAGTTCTTTCTCTAGCTTCTTTCAATATTATTTATAAAAATCTCTTTTTCAATTTGACATACCCTACCTTTGGAAAAAAAAAAGTGGTTCAAATTACCTTTCTAGTGTAGCACTTTAAACCTTTAAATGGGAAACGCTGACGCATATCCTAGGTGGGCCAGTCAAGTTACAAGAAAAGGTATTTCACAGTAATTGCACATTTCTGCTGTTGTATTAACGCTATGGGCAAAAAACTAAAATAACAATAACCCAAATCCAAGCTATAGTTTATATTTTCTTTCGTAACCCAGCGACACCAAATAATGCCCAATACCACCTCAACCAATCCTCCAACGACATGAATGAACATGAATTTCTTTCCGAAAACCATGGAGACAACACACCTCAATTTAGAAGGCATTTTGAGTTAAAAATAATTCTCTACTTCATCTATGCTTTCATCATAAAATCCTTTGATCGCTCTCATTAGCTTGCACTTTGCGGCATATATCTTCAGCACAGCGCATAAGTTTTTCCCAGGTCCATGAGTACCATGTGGAACTTTATCGTTTTACTCTTTCACATCTCAAATAACTTTTTCAAGCAGGACACTTGAGCAATAAACCCACTTCTTGTCTAAGCCCCACCCCGCAACATTGCTCTTCCTTTGTCAGTCCTTCTGTCATGTGACTTACTTTTTTTTATCCTCCACATTCAGCCCATCTTCAAAATACCCACCTAAACGACATTAGTGCTGCTTTCTCTTTTTACAGCATCTTTATTTGCATCTTTTATTTTCATTTTTATTTGTTTATTAAACTTTCTTAATCTTTCTCTCGACAATATCCTCTAAAAAATAACAGCATTTTCTCCCAAAAGATTTATCATTTCCCAATCATTTTCCCCTCATGTTCTTTCACTACCGTATTCACCTTCCTACACACTTACAAGACCACTTTACTTGAAAATGCACTTCAATGAATCTCATTCTTTTTCCTTCCACTTACCTTCTGATTTCATTATTCCTTCAC
>NC_089781.1:27825017-27851540 GCF_040412425.1 Macrobrachium rosenbergii
CTGAAGCTATCTCGATTTTTGTGTTATTTAGGAAAATGGTAAGGGCACTGAAGCTATCTCGATTTTTGTGTTATTTAGGAAAATGGTATGGGCACTGACGCTATCTCAATTTTTGTGTTGTCAGGTTCGGTCGTTTCTTTGCTGGAATGATGTTAAGGTAGTTTCCTTGTTTCTCCTTCCCTCCAGTGTTTTTTTTGGCGAGTTTTCGTCTGTCATGGAGTTAGTGACAGCGGCAGTCAGGTTTTGGGTGGCAGATTTTCGGTTCTTGGCGCCACTCAGCCAAGGAAGCAGCAGCAGCATGTTTTGATAGGGCAGCGGGAAGTCACTTTGTTTGGTAGCATTATGGACCTGTTTACTTCGGCGGGAATGAGGTCCTCTACATGTGTGATTTGACTTCTTTATTGCGATTTGAAAGACTGTCTCAACGAGTCGGCGAGCTCATCTGGGCTGAGGATGCGGTCCTTTTTGACAGCTTAACTGTGTTCGATGAATCACCGATTACGCCTTATGTTTATCCTGGCTGGTGGTAAAGACTGCCTCAACAATTCTTTAATTCGTCTGTTTTTGTTTTATGCTGCTTTGGTTATGTCACCGTTATTGTTATCTGCCTATCTTTTAGTTTATTTAATTTCAATGAACATGTTATTATGATTTTCTATTTCATCATTATTTAGTGGTGTTTCTTTAAGTGTATGGCTCTGAAATTTGCTGTTTACATTTATTTTGAATTTGATCTTTGATTTTTATGAAAATGTTATTTATTTGCATTTATAAATGTTTATTATTGTTCTTTGACTACTTGAATTATTTAATGGTCATTTGTTTGTTTAAATTTATTTATGTTAATCATCATTTATTGCCTTTTTCTTTACCTAAAACCTGTACTTTCAGTTGTAAATATGTTAAATTTGTATGTAAAAATTAGACAAGGTATTTTTGGGCACCCTCCTCTGGCTTGTCCCCGCCCCTCCAGCCATTCCAGTCCCATATGAGTAATTTTGTTTAATGGAACCTGTAGAACCAAAAAGTGGTTCATTTTTTGTTTATTTATTTTATTTCTTCCGTTCTGGCTGGCGGGTTTGGTGTCAATTTTTTCGTTATTTAAGAAAAAATTTTTCTTGGGCAAATTTTTTTTTTTTTTGTTTAAGGAGGTGTCAGGTTCTTTATTTCTTTGCTGGAACAATGTTAAGGTAGTTTCCTTGTTTCTCCTTCCTCCAGTGTTTTTTTGGAAAGTTTTTCTTTATCTGTCATGGGTGAGTTCTTTATTTCTTCAGGTTTTTTTTGGCAGACAGATTTCTTTTGGACACTCAGCCATCTTTAGTATTCTTTCCCACATTTTTGATTTTGTTTAATTTAAGTGGTTCATAAATGTTTGTCTTTATTTAGAAAAATGGTATGGGCACTGACAATAACTCAATTTTGGTGTTATTTAGGAAAATGTTGCCACTAACACTATCTCGATTCTTGTTTTATTTAGGAAAATGGTATGGGCACTGATGCTATCTCGATTTTTGTGTTATTTAGGAAAATGGTATGGGCACTGACGCTATCTCAATTTTTGTGTTATTTAGGAAAATGGTATGGGCACTGACGCTATCTCGATTTTTGTGTTATTTAGGAAAATGGTATGGGCACTGATGCTATCTCGATTTTTGTGTTATTTAGGAAAATGGTATAAAAAATGGTATGTGCATGGATGCTATCTCAATTTTTGTGTTATTTAGGAAAATGGTATTTATTTCTTTATCTCGATTTTTTTATTATTTAGAATATGGTATTTGCACTGATGCTATCTCGACTTTTGTGTTAATTTAGAAAATGGTATGGGAACTGATGCTATCTCGACTTTTGTGTTATTTTAGAAAATGGTATGGGCACTGACGCTATCTCGATTTTTGCGTTATTTAGGAAAATGGTATGGGCACTGACGCTATCTTGATTTTTGAGTTATTTAGGAATTGATATGCGCAATGCTATCTCGCCTTTTGTGTTATTTTAGAAAATGGTATGCGCACTGACGCTATATCGATTTTTTTGTTATTTAGAAAATGATATGGGCACTTTCTCGATATTTGTGTTTTTTGGAAAATGGTATGGGCACTGATGTTGTCTCTAGATTTCTGTGTTGTTTTGGAAATAGGTATGTGTACTGACGTTGTCTCGATTTTTGTATTATTTTGGAAAATGATTTGGGCACTGAAGCTATCTCTAGATTTCTGTGTTCATTTTGGAAAATGGTATGGGCACTGACGCTATCTCTTTATTTCTGTGTTATTTTTGGAAAATGGTATGGGCACTGACGCTATCTCTAGATTTCTGTGCTCATTTTGGAAAATGGTATGGGCACTGACGCTTCTCTTTTCTGTTCATTTTGGAAAATGGTATGGGCACTGACGCTATCTCTAGATTTCTGTGCTCATTTTGGAAAATGGTATGGGCACTGACGCTATCTCTAGATTTCTGTGCTCATTTTGGAAAATGGTATGGGCACTGACGCTATCTCTAGATTTCTGTGCTCATTTTGGAAAATGGTATGGGCACTGACACTATCTCTAGATTTCTGTATTATTTTGGAAAATGGTAATGGGCACTGACGCTATCTCTAGATTTCTTTGTTATTCTGTAAAATCATATGGGCACTGATGCTATGTCGATTTTTCTGTTATTTTGGAAAATGGTATGGGCACTAACGCTATCTCCAAGTTTATGTTATTTTGGAAAATGGTATGGGCAATGACGCTACCTCTAGATTTCTTTATTATTTTAGAAAATGGTATGGGCACTGACGCTCTCTCAATTTCAGTGTTTTTTGAAAAATGGTATGGGCACTAAAGCTATCTCTAGATTTCTTCGCAATTTTGGAAAATGGTATGGGCAGTGACGCTATCTCAAGATTTCTTTGTTATTTTGGAAAATGGTATGGGCACTGACACTATCTCAATTTTTGTGTTATTTTGGAAAATGGTATGGGCACTGACACTATCTCTAGATTTCTTTGTTATTTTGGAAAATGGTATGGGCACTGACGCTATCTCGACTTTTGTGTTATTTTGGAAAATGGTATGGGCAATAAATCTATCTCGATTTTTTTGTTATTTTGGAAAATGGTACGGGCACTGACGCTATCTCTAGATTTCTGTGGTATTTTGGAAAATTCTATGGGCAATGATGCTATCTGTAGATTTCTGTTACAGTAGTTTGGAAAATGGTATGGGCACTGATGCTATCTCAAGTTTTGTGTTACTTTGGAAAATGGTATGGACACTATTTATTTCTTTTTAGATTTCTTTGTTATTTTGGAAAATGATATTTCTTTAAGCTGTTTCGATTTTTGTGTTATTTTGGAAAGGGTTATTTCACTGTTTTTCTTTATCTCTAGATTTGTTTTATTTTGGAAAATGGTATGGCACTAACGCTATGTCTAGATTTCTTCGTTATTTTGGAAAATGGAATGGGCACTGACGCTATCTCGATTTTTGTGATATCTTGGAAAATCGTATGGGCGTGACGCTATCTCAAGATTTCTTTGTTATTTTGAAAATGATATGGGCACTACTGATATCTCGATATTTGTGTTATTTTGGAAAATGGTATGGGCACTGATGTTGTCTCTAGATTTGTGTTATTTTGGAAATAGGTATGGGTACTGACGTCGTCTCGATTTTTGTATTATTTTGGAAAATGATTTGGCCACTGACGCTATCTCTAGATTTCCATGTTCATTTTGGAAAATGGTATTGATTCTCTTTATTTCTGAGTTATTTTAGAAAATGGTATGGGCACTGACGCTATCTCTAGATTTCTGTATTATTTTGGAAAATGGTATTTGACGCTATCTCTGGATTTCTGTTATTTTGAAAAATGGTATAGGCACTAATGGCATCTCGATTTTTGTTTATTTTGGAAAATGGTATTTAATACTAATGCTATCTGTAGATTTCTGTGTTATTTCAAAAATTTATTGGTACTGATGCTATCTCCAGATTTCTGTTATTTTGGAAAATGGCATGGGCACTGATGCTATCTCTAGAAATCTGTATTTTGGAAAATTTATTTATTTCTTGATTTATCTCTAGATTTCTTTGTTATTTTGTAAAATGGTATGGGCACTAAAGCTATCTAGATTTTTGTGTATTTTACTAAAAATGTTATTTATTTCTGATGGTATCTCTAGATTTCTGTGTTTTTTGGAAAATTTATGGGATCTGATGCTATCTCTAGATTTCTGTTATTTTGGAAAATGGTATGGGCACTGACGCTATCTCAAGTCTTGTGTTATTTTGGGAAATGGTATGGGCAATAAAACTTTCTGAAGATTTCTGTGTTATTGTGGAAAATGGCATGGGTACTAATGCTATCTCTAGATTTTTTGTTATTTTGGAAAATGGCATGGGTACTAACACTATCTCTAGATTTCCTTGTTATTTTGGAAAATGGCATGGGTACTAACGCTATCTCTAGATTTCTTTGTTATTTTGGAAAATGGAATGGGCACTTCGCTATCTCTAGATTTCTTTGTTATTTTGGAAAATGCCATTTACTAATGCTATCTCAAGATTTCTTTGTTATTTTGGAAAATGGCATGGGTACTAACGCTATCTCTAGATTTCTTTGTTATTTTGGAAAATGGAATGGGCACTAACGCTATCTCTAGATTTCTTTGTTATTTTTAAAATGCCATGGGTACTAATGCTATCTCAAGATTTCTTTGTTATTTTGGAAAATGGCATGGGTACTAACGCTATCTCTAGATTTCTTTGTTATTTTGGAAAATGGTATGGGCACTGACACTATCTCTAGATTTCTTTGTTATTTTGGAAAATGGTATGGGCACTGACGCTATCTCTAGATTTCCGTTTTTAAGGAAAAAGTTATCAGCACTGATGCTATCTCAATTTTTGTGTTACATTGGAAAATAGTATCGGCCCTGATGCTATCTCAATTTTTGTGTTATTTTGGAAAATGGTATGGGCACTAACGCCATCTCGATTTTTGTTATTTTGAAAAATGGTATGGGCACCGATGCAATCTCGATTTTTGTGTTATTTTGGAAAATGGTATTTCTTTGCTATCTCAGTTTTTGTTATTTTGGAAAATGGTATGGAATCTGATGCTATCTCTTGAATTCTGTGCTCGTTTGGAAGATGGCAAGGGCACTGACGCTATCTCAAGATTTCTTTGTCATTTTTTTCTTATGGTATTTCTTTAACTTTCTCTAGATTTCTGTTATTTTGGAAAATGGTATGGCATTGACGCTATCTCTAGATTTCTTTGTTATTTTGGAAAATGGTATGGGCACTAAACTATCTCGATTTTTGTTATTTTGGAAAATGGTATGGGCACTAAACTATCTCGATTTTTTATTTATTTTGGAAAATGGTATGGGCACTTTACGTTATCTCTAGATTTATGTGCTCATTTAGAAAATTGTATTGGCACTTTATTTATTCTAGATTTCTGATTTTGGGAAAATGGTATGGGCACTGACGTTATCTCTTTATTTATGTGCTCATTTATTTAATTGTATTGGCACTAAAGCTATCTCTAGATTTCTGAGTAATTATGGAAAATGGTATGGGCACTGACGTTATCTCTTTATTTATGTGCTCATTTAGAAAATTGTATTGGCACTTTAGCTATTTTAGATTTCTGAGTAATTATGGAAAATGGTATGGGCACTGACGTTATCTCTAGATTTATGTGCTCATTTAGAAAATTGTATTTCTTAAAGCTATCTCTAGATTTCTGAGTAATTATGGAAAATGGTATGGGCACTGACGTTATCTCTAGATTTATGTGCTCATTTAGAAAATTGTATTGCCACTAAAGCTATCTCTTTTTTCTGAGTAATTATGGAAAATGGTATGGCACTGACATCTCTAGATTTATGTGCTCATTTAGAAAATTGTATTGGCACTAAAGCTATCTCTAGATTTCTGAGTAATTATGGAAAATGGTATGGGCACTGACGTTATCTCTAGATTTATGTGCTCATTTAGAAAATTGTATTGGCACTAAAGCTATCTCTAGATTTCTGAGTAATTATGGAAAATGGTATGGGCACTGACGTTATCTCTTTAGATTTATGTGCTTTATTTAGAAAATTGTATTGCCACTAAAGCTATCTCTAGATTTCTGAGTAATTATGGAAAATGGTATGGGCACTGACGTTATCTCTAGATTTATGTGCTCATTTAGAAAATTGTATTGGCACTAAAGCTATCTCTAGATTTCTGAGTAATTATGGAAAATGGTATGGGCACTGACGTTATCTCTAGATTTATGTGCTCATTTAGAAAATTGTTTTGCCACTAAAGCTTTCTAGATTTCTGAGTAATTATGGAAAATGGTATGGGCACTGACGTTATCTCTAGATTTATGTGCTCATTTAGAAAATTGTATTGCCACTAAAGCTATCTCTAGATTTCTGAGTAATTATGGAAAATGGTATGGGCACTGACGTTATCTCTAGATTTATGTGCTCATTTAGAAAATTGTATTGGCACTAAAGCTATCTCTAGATTTCTGAGTAATTATGGAAAATGGTATGGGCACTGACGTTATCTCTAGATTTATGTGCTCATTTAGAAAATTGTATTGGCACTAAAGCTTTCTCTAGATTTCTGAGTAATTATGGAAAATGGTATGGGCACTGACGTTATCTCTAGATTTATGTGCTCATTTAGAAAATTGTATTGGCACTAAAGCTATCTCTAGATTTTTTGAGTAATTATGGAAAATGGTATGGGCACTGATGTTATCTCTAGATTTATGTGCTCGTTTAGAAAATTGTATTGGCACTAAAGCTATCTCTAGATTTCTGAGTAATTATGGAAAATGGTATTTATTTTATGACGTTATCTCTAGATTTATGTGCTCATTTAGAAAATTGTATTGCCACTAAAGCTATCTCTAGATTTCTGAGTAATTATGGAAAATGGTATTTTTGACGTTATCTCTAGATTTATGTGCTCATTTAGAAAATTGTATTGGCACTAAAGCTATCTCTAGATTTCTGAGTAATTATGGAAAATGGTTCTTTTTGACGTTATCTCTAGATTTATGTGCTCATTTAGAAAATTGTTTGGCACTTCTATCTCTAGATTTCTGTTAATTATGGAAAATGGTATGGGCACTGACGTTATCTCTAGATTTATGTGCTCATTTAGAAAATTGTATTGGCACTAAAGCTATCTCTAGATTTCTGAGTAATTATGGAAAATGGTATGGGCACTGACGTTATCTCTAGATTTATGTGCTCATTTAGAAAATTGTATTGGCACTTTCTTATCTCTAGATTTCTGAGTAATTATGGAAAATGGTATGGGCACTGACGTTATCTCTAGATTTATGTGCTCATTTAGAAAATTGTATTGGCACTAAAGCTAACTTCTAGATTTCTGAGTAATTATGGAAAATGGTATGGGCACGCACGCTATCTCGATTTTTGTGTTATTTTGGAAAATGGTATGGAAACTGATGCTATCTCTAGAATTCTGTGCTCATTTGGAAAATTGTATGGTACTGACGCCATCTCTAGATTTCTTTGTTATTTTAGAAAATGGTATGGGCACTAACGCTGTCTCTAGATTTCAGTGCTATTATGGAAAATGGTATGGGCGCTGATGTTATCTCTAGACTTTTTGTTATTTTTTATTTATTTCTGGTATGGGCACTGACGCTATCTCTTGTCTGTGTTATTTTCGAAAGGTATGGGCACTGAAGCTATCTCGATTTCTGTTATTTTGGAAAATGGTATAGGCACTAACGCTATCTTGATTTTTTTTTTATTTTTGGAAAATGGTATTTACTGATGCTATCTCTAAATTTCTTTGTTATTTTGGAAATGGTATGGGCACTAACTCCATCTCGATTTTTGTGTTATTTTGGAAAATGGTATTTCTTGACGCTATTTCTAGATTTCTGTCTTATTTTGGAAAATGGTACGGGCACTGATTCTATCTCTAGATTTCTTTGTTATTTTGGAAAATGGTATGGGCACTTACACTATTTCGAATTTTATGTTATTTTGGAAAATGGTATGGGCACTTACACTATTTCGAATTTAATGTTATTTTGGAAAATCGTATGGGCCCTCACGCTATCTCGATTTTTGTATTTTGGTAAATTGTATGGGCATTGGCACATCTCGATTTTTGTGCTAACTTGCAAAATGGAATAAGCACTAACACTATCTCCATTTTTATGTTACTTTGGAAAATGGTATGGGCACTGACGCTATCTCAATTTTTTTGTTAGTTTGGAAAATGGTATGGGCACTGACGCTTTCTCTAGATTTCTTTGTTATTTTGGGAAATGGTATGGGTACTGACGCTATCTCGATTTTTGTGTTATTTTGGAAAATGATATGGGCACTAATTTATCTCTAGATTTCTGTCTTATTTTGGAAAATGGTATTTCACTGATGCTATCTCTAGATTTCTTTGTTATTTTGGAAAATGGTATTGGCAACTATTTCGAATTTTATGTTATTTTGGAAAATTGTATGGGCCCTCATGCTATCTCGATTTTTGTGTTATTTTGGAAAATGGTATGGGCACTGACGCTATCTCTAGATTTCTGTTATTTTGGAAAATGATATGGGCACTGACGCTATCCCTAGATTTCTGTGTCCTTTTGGAAAAATATGGGCACTTTTACTATCTCTAGATATCTGTGATATTTTGGAAAATGCTATGGGCACTGTCGCTGTCTGTAGATTTCTGTTTTACTTTGGAAAATTGTATAGGCACTGTCGCTATGTCTAGATTTCTGTGTTATTTTGGAAAATGGTATGGGCACTGATTTCTGTTTCTAGATTTCTGTGTTATTTTGGAAAATTATATGGGCACTGACGCTATCTCTAGATTTCTGTGTTATTTTGGAAAATTGTATGGGCACTGACGCTATCTCTAGATGTCTGTGTTATTTTCGAAAATGGTATGGGCACTGAAGCTATCTCGATTTCTGTTATTTTGGAAAATGGTATAGGCACTAACGCTATCTTGATTTTTTTTCTATTTTGGAAAATGGTATGGGCACTGATGCTATCTCTAAATTTCTTTGTTATTTTGGAAAATGGTATGGGCACTAACTCCATCTCGATTTTTGTGTTATTTTGGAAAATGGTACGGGCACTGACGCTATCTCTAGATTTCTGTCTTATTTTGGAAAATGGTTCTTTGCACTGATATTCTATCTCTAGATTTCTTTGTTATTTTGGAAAATGGTATGGGCACTTACACTATTTCTTTATTTTATGTTATTTTGGAAAATGGTTTATTTACTTACACTATTTCTCAATTTTATGTTATTTTGGAAAATGGTATGGGCACTTTACACTATTTTTTGAATTTAATGTTATTTTGGAAAATCGTATGGGCCCTCACGCTATCTCGATTTTTGTATTTTGGTAAATTGTATGGGCATTGGCAATCTCGATTTTTGTGCTAACTTGCAAAATGGAATAAGCACTAACACTATCTCCATTTTTATGTTACTTTGGAAAATGGTATGGGCACTGACGCTATCTCAATTTTTTTGTTAGTTTGGAAAATGGTATGGGCACTGACGCTTTCTCTAGATTTCTTTGTTATTTTGGGAAATGGTATGGGTACTGACGCTATCTCGATTTTTGTGTTATTTTGGAAAATGATATGGGCACTAATGCTATCTCTAGATTTCTGTCTTATTTTGGAAAATGGTACGGGCACTGATGCTATCTCTAGATTTCTTTGTTATTTTGGAAAATGGTATGGGCACTTACACTATTTCGAATTTTATGTTATTTTGGAAAATTGTATGGGCCCTCATGCTATCTCGATTTTTGTGTTATTTTGGAAAATGGTATGGGCACTGACGCTATCTCTAGATTTCTGTTATTTTGGAAAATGGTATGGGCACTGACGCTATCCCTAGATTTCTGTGTCCTTTTGGAAAATTGTATGGGCACTGATACTATCTGTAGACATCTGTGATATTTTTGGAAAATGGTATGGGCACTGTCGCTATCTGTAGATCTCTGTTTTATTTAGGAAAATTGTATGGGCATTGTCGCTATGTCTAGATTTCTGTGTTATTTTGGAAAATAGTATGGGCACTGACGCTGTTTCTAGATTTCTGTGTTATTTTGGAAAATTATATGGGCACTGACGCTATCTCTAGATTTCTGTGTTATTTTGGAAAATTGTATGGGCACTGACGCTATCTCTAGATTTCTGTGTTATTTTGGAAAATTGTATGGACACTGTCACTCTCTGTAGATTTCTTTGTTGTTTTGGAAAATTGTGTGGGCACTGTCGCTATGTCTAGGTTTCTGTGTTATTTTGGAAAATTGTATGGGCACTGATGCTATCTCTAGATTTCTGTGTTATTTTGGAAAATGGTATGGGCACTGACGCTTTCTCTAGATGTGTGTTATTTTGTGAAATTGTATGGGTGCTGTCGCTATCTGTAGATTTATTTGTTATTTTGGAAAATTGTATGGGCTCAGTCGCTATGTCTAGATTTCTGTGTTATTTTGAAAAATTGTGTTGGCACTAACGCTATCTCTAGATTTCTGTGTTATTTTCGAAAATGGTTTGGGTAGTGATGCTATCTCTAGGTATCTGTGTTATTTTGGAAAATTGTATGGGCACTGACGCTGTCTCTAGATGTTTGGGCGTTATTTTGGAAAAAGGTATGGGCACTGTCGTTATCTGCAGATTTCTGTTATTTTGGAAAATTGTATGGGCATTGTCGCTATCTCTAGATTTCTGAGTTATTTTGGAAAATGGTATGGGCACTGATGCTATCTCTAGATATGTGACATTTTGTAAAATGGTCTGGCCACTGATGCCATCACTAGATGTGTGTTATTTTGGAAAACGGTATGGGCACTGACGCTATCTCTAGATATCTGTGATATTTTGGAAAATGGTATGGGCACTGATGCCATCTCCAGATATCTGTGTTATTTTGGAAAGTGGTATGGGCACTGTTGCTATTTCTAGATATCTGTGATATTTTGGAAAATTGTATGGGCACAGACGCTATCTCTAGATTTCTGTGATATTTTTGAAAATGGTATGGGCACTGACACTATTTCTAGATATCTGTGATATTTTGGAAAATGGTATGGGCACTGATGCTACCTCTAGATGTGTGTGTTATTTTGGAAAATGGTATGGGCACTGACGCTATCTCTAGATTTCTGGGATATTTTGGAAAATGGTATGGGCACTGTTGCTATCACTAGATTTCTGTGTTGTTTTGGAAAATGGTATGGGTACTGACGCTATCTCGATTTTTGTGTTATTTTGGAAAATGGTATGGGCACTGATGCTATCTCTAGATAAGTTAAGTATTTAGTTTAGTTTAGACCACTGAGCTGATTAACAGCTCTCGTAGGGCTGGATTTCGACTTATTTTACGTGGCTAAAACCAATTGGTTACCTGCAACGGGACCTACAGCTTATTGTGGAATCCGAACCGTATTACACCGAGAAATTAATTTCTATCACCAGAAATAATTGGCACTAACACTACCTCTAGATATCTGTGTTATTTTGGAAAATTTTATGGGCACTGATGCTATCTCTAGATTTCTGTGTTATTTTGGAAAATGGTATGGGCACTGACACTATCTCTAGATTTCTGTGTTATTTTGGAAAATTGTATGGGCACTGACGCTATCTCTAGATATCTGTGATATTTTGGAAAATTGTATGGATACTGACGCCAACTCTAGATTTCTGTGTTATTTTGGAAAATTTTATGAGCACTGACGCTATCTCTAGATTTCTGTGTTATTTTGGAAAATGTTATGTACACTGACGCTATCTTTAGGTTTCTGTGTTATTTTGGAAAATTGTTAGTTAAAGTTAAATTTTGGTGGTTTCATTCCTCCCACAGGCTATTGCCTCCAGGGCGGACGTCAGCCGGGTAACCCCAACCACCCACCATATCGCCACTCATGGCAGTAACCATTCGGTAGACAGTCTCACTATCCGCCCCTCGACCGGGAACGCACACTGGTCCACGAGATTACGAGGCCAACACGTTACCGACTGTACTATGGGCACTGTTGCTATTTCTAGATTTGTTTATTTTGGAAAATGGTATGGGCACTGAGGCTATATCTAGATGTCTGTGATATTTTGCTCAACGAACAAGGAATGGGACATAAAATTATATATTGATAATTTTTTTTTATCCTAAAGATACTTTTGAAGCAAAGGTCGCAGTTATTGATATTTTCTCTGCCACTTATTTGAGCATTGAAAGTTTAATGTCGTATAATTTTATTATGAAATAAGTTTCCTATAAGTAAAATTGCACCTTTTCTTTGGTGTGTATTAAGGAATATTCTAATTCTCTCTCTTTTTTTTTTACTTATAAACAAGTTGGTCTTATAAAAAAGTAAAAGTGTCCTATGATATATTGGAAAAGCAAATATTTCCAAACATTTTCTTTACTTCGAATGAATAACTGTATAAAAATATATTTTAAAATAATCTCAAAATAATGTACAATTATGACTACCATTATGCAAACAAACTTTTACAAAATTTTTTGAACAAAATCTGAAAGAAAATAAAAGATAAACTTGAGGTTTTGAATTTGGATCTGAATAAAAAGAACATGAAAGTATTTTTCACGACATGAGTCCGTATTATTTAGTTTAACCAGACCACTGGGGCTGGCCCGAAGGATTAGTTTTATTTTTACGTGGCTAAGAACCAACTGGTTACCTAGCAGGGACCTAGATTACTGAATCCGAACCACATTATGACGAGAAATGAATTTCTATCGCCAGAAATGCCTCTAATTCTTCATTGGCCGCTCGGTGAGTCGAACGCTGGGCCAACAGCATGCCAGCCGAAAGCTCTACCCACCCTTCCAAAGAAGAACTTATGGGTCCGTATAAATTCGGAGAGAGAGAGAGAGAGAGAAACTTAAGTATTTTTTTGTAAATCCGACATCAAATCTCCGATACTGAAGCAGGAAAAGCAATAATGATCTTTTAAAAGAAAATTTCCTTATATCAATAATACCTAGCAATTGAACACCTACCTTGTAATACTCGTCTGGCAAAAATCCTGAAATACGTCGGCGAGGGAACAAGGAACGTCAGCCTCCCTTTAAGGGCCTTGTAGGTATTAAGTTGGGCGGTTCAATCCCCTATTCAGTCTTTTCCTGACGAGAAAGAGAAACAGCGGTTAATGGTATAACCAGCACTTCTTAGCTGAAATCAAATTTAGTGTAAGGATACAAATTATCTTTCGAAACAAACAGACAAACCACTGTGATGAAGAAGCATTCTTTTTGTAATTGGTCATCTGTTCACATGTTCCTCAATGTAATAGACTTTAGCGGCTAATACATTACACAAATGAATATTCGGTGGAAGGGTAAAGCGGTTGAAAGTATGGGGTCCCGCATATTCGGTGTTTTATTTCATTACAGGCTGGAAAATACACTTTCGACCATTGTCAATGTTGCATTGCTCTTAAGGTAAGGCAAAATAATCTTAAAAGGCAACACACGTTTCATATCAGACATCACAGTCTCTTAATAATACGATTTGCACTAAGCTACTCAGGCACTGAATATTTACAGCTCCATCTCTGAATCAGTTTAAAGAAAATATGGATCCCCAAATCATTTTAGGCTTTATTAGTGAAGACTGAATCGTAACCCGCGCACGCCAGACGCCGAAAGT
This sequence comes from Macrobrachium rosenbergii, assembly GCF_040412425.1. NCBI lineage: Eukaryota > Metazoa > Arthropoda > Malacostraca > Decapoda > Palaemonidae > Macrobrachium > Macrobrachium rosenbergii. Next base: position 27,838,720 of record NC_089781.1, read on the forward strand.
CTCTTAGTAATGTATTTACGTAGCAGATGCTCAACTGACTTGGCCTTCGTAGACATATTAGCTTGAACACTACATATTTCATTATATTTTTTACTCTCTTCTTATATTCGGTAAAACGATGACGTTTTATATTTCTACCGATGGCAGCTAACAAAAAATCGCTCACTCCATCAATCAATCTGTATTTCTAATAGGAACTGTTTAAACGCGTTGATAATCTTAATGATATTACTGCTGATAAGAAATGATCCATTTTTTGTTAACCATATTCTAATTACAGAATTTATCTGGCATTCCATTAATTTTGTCCACGATACCATTTCGAAGAAATATGACCACAAATTGTGTAGCTGAGATCCATCAGAATGTATGATATTGTTCTGAAAGTCAATATCGAGATGGAAGTCATCAGTCAAATCTATCGGTCTGTGTCAGTTATTTTTATCATCAATTATTTACCAACAAAGGCAGAAGTTGGAATAGTAATACTAGTGGCAGTAATACAGGCCTCCTGTTCATTCATACAAAGATCATTTGTAATGTTTGATTTCCAAGATATTCGTGATAATAAAAACCGTCGCTGTTATGCATTTATATAATACAGCTTCAATGATACTATCGAATATAACAAAAAGAAGTTGACAGCTGTGATTAACTGAAATGATGACACGTATTTGGGAACAATACACATGGTGTCTAACAAAATCGATCTCATTATTACATTATATGTCATCGTCTGAGAGTTAAAGCTGAAACATTTTCAGTCAATGCAACACTAAAACGAAAATTAAAAAGAGTTGACAAGTTATGAAAGGTTAACTGAAATGATGACACGTATTTAGGAACAATACACAAGGTGTCTAACTTCCACTACTTTTAATCGATCTCATTATAACATTGTGTGTCACTGACATCTGAGGAAAAAAAAAGCTGAAGGTGACATTTTCAGTCAATGAAACACTCGGTTTCTATACAAATTTTCACAAATCAATAAAACTCCCTTATACCCAGCGCGTCAATACAGTTTGACTCTGATGACCTGATCATTTTGTTGGATATTGCAGTTCACTAAATAAACGTAGTCGGTGGAGAGTTTTGGTGGGTAAAAGCAGCGTTGCCAAAGTGACGTCATTTTGCGAATAACTCGACCTGATGTCTGACTGCAACGTTTTTCGATGATTCAATCAGACGAGAAAAATTAAAAGCAAAATTTTATCTTATAATATCAACATAAAACTTAATATGTGAAGGTAAAACCTAACTCATTTCTGTACCACATTATTATTCACGTCTGCTGGCAACTATAAAAGCGAGTGATGATTCAGAAGAGTAAAGCTAACAGAGCAAAAAATTTCGGTTCCCCATCAATCCCCAGCCCCCAAAGAAAAAAAAAATATATATATACCTACACATTGCGTACGTTTGTCCGCCAATAAGAATGCTGCGTCCAGGAACGGCATCCTTACACGCACTGCCCGAGAACGATCATTGCAGACACCGAATGCAACATAAATACCAAAAGCACATTCCTTTTAGGGTAATTTCTGTCTGGAGTTAAGAAATCTGCGTAATTTTAGTTGTAGGCTTAAATAAATCGTACAGTGTTGCATAATATGTGGTAATATCGCATTTCAAGATTTTAGTTTTAATTTTTCAAACATGCACATACTATATAAGAGAATGACAAGTAATAGTGAATACATCCGCAAAAATAAGGCTAAAAGTGCACATTCATATTTGAATTTGCTTCATTATTGTGAGAAGAAAAACTAAAATTCAATTCAATTCAATTACCAGCCAGACCTTACCACAAGTTTGCACTAATTTTCGCAATAACGAACGAAATTATCTAATTACTGAGGTAATTAGATGTTCCTCCTGTAATGAGGCTTTGCCCTTGAGTTTCTCATTAAGAGGACCATTATGTATATGACATTATATCTGTTTATGGAATGCAATTTCCTTTCCACAAACATTCAGAGAACCTTCGACATTAATTATTCATTTCCATTCTACTTGTCACTCTACAGATTCCTGGAACGACGTAAGCAATATTTTATAGATAACATAAAATCAAAAAGAATGACCAGCATCCCCAATGTTCTCGATCTTTAGAGGATGCTAAGCAGAGGCCGAAGTGGAGGCACGAGAAACCAAGTTACATCCGACAGAGACGAAGACAAGTTCCATCATCACTGTGTCCGTCCAAGCAACAGAATCTGGGAAGGAGACAGCTGCACTCTTCGATATAACCAGATGCGAGGAGGAGGAGGAGCGGATAAAACACACCCACATAGGACTGGACTTGTTAAGGAGTTTCCGCATGTTTGCGGAAACAACGAAAAATGAAATGAAGATAACCGATCGCTGGGTTTCTTCGGGTGTGATGGATTCTTGAGCAACTATTCATGATCTTATGTTTAATAGCGAAAAAACTGAGAAAAAGTAAGAGCGCTGAGAAAAGAATAAATTTTAGGTTTCGAGTTGATCATGAAGGCATATACAAAAAAATGCCGCCTGAAGTGAAGATCATACAGGAAAAAATAAAATTTAAAAAAGAACTAAAGACTCTCCTACTCTGTAGGAAGCTACGATACTGACGAGAAAACACTAAAAGACAATTATAGAATATAAGAAGGACCTTATTTTGAAAACGTAAAAGGGCCCTAGGAGGGCTGTACATAAAACCAAAGTGAAACAAAGTTTTAAAACAGATGAGAGAGAGAGAGTGAGACATTTTATAAACAGAGAGAGAGAGAGAGAGAGAGAGAGAGAGTACGATTTTATAAATAGATGAGAGAGAGAGAGAGAGAGAGAGAGAGAGAGAAAGTTGCTGTGTAAATTTTGATTAATCCTTTGATGCCGTGGCAGGAAAATCAGTGATGGAAGATCCTTTGAAAGGGCTTTTCCTTGCATCTATAATCCCTTGTAAAGAACCACCTTCCTTTTCCCCGGAGTCTATCAGAAGATGCAATACCTCGTCCAGGAAATGAAAAACATCAGACTTTAGACTTCGCATAACGGAAGCAGTTTAATCTATTAAGCTACCTTCATACTTTGACTCAGAAGCACAAAACCTCCAAAACAAGAGATTTTAAGCTGGAGGTATTTTCAGTATTATGCTCTGTAAAGCTAGGAAAGTTGAAATTAAATTCATCCTTTTCCGTATATATTTGTAAACATAAATAATTCACCTATTACCGATGAAGATACAATGAAGAAAGTAAACATGAGTCGAAGATTGGAACAAATGGTGGAATCATTGCCAAGGAAAGCTCGGGTAACCGACGGTCATCACGAGAGGTGTTTCCAAACACATCTACAGTAATTTAAGAGGAATCACAACATTTTCTTTCTAAGATTACATGTTATTCGTCAGTTGTCTGCACTCACAATATGTATGAGACTACAACAGATCATTGCGCTGATGTCATGAGAAATAGAATGTTTAAAAACAATTTCTATACTATTAAAGATAGGTTGATTTCACTACTGAACCACTGCACAATCTCGGAACACGAAAAGCTCCATCACAAGGCAAATACATGAATTAATGTCATTATATATATACAACTTTTATGGTAAGACCAATTTTACAAAATTACTCAAACTTTTAAACAGTGGTTCTTTATTGACATCAGTTTTATAAATGATCTAATTAGAATAACGCTATCCGTATATCACAGAGGCTGAAAACTTCGCAATGCTATTGGTACTTTTACCATTTCCCAAAGGTCGCAATTGACATTCATGAATAATAGCTCCTCGTGAGACAGAGATTTTTATGAAAAAATATTTTTTTAATCCACATTTTGAAATTATAATTCCATCAGAAAAAAAAAGAGTTCTATTTCTCAGAGTACATAAATTCATTGTGAGTGAAATATAGTTTGATCCAGGGAGGAGAATTACACTTAAGTAAATGTTCTAGTCATTAACTCATGGGTCAAGGTCGTAAAGGATATCAAAGGGATTACCGAGTTGTTATTAATGCTACTATTATTAGTAACAGCAGTAGTGGTAAAATTAAGGGTAGCTTCACCCTAATGTAACCAATGTAAAGTTGTCAAAAGTTGTAAAAACAATGTAAAGTTGTTAAAAACAGCAGTACTCTCCTAGTGTGTGAATTAGAGGACCATAAATTGGAGGTTTATCGCCCAAACTTTACTGGTATTAAGGACTGTTGCTGATAAACAGGCCAATAACAGCTGTTGTAAAAAGAAAATAAATATTAAGGTTTTATTATTATGACCTTAATTTTAAAAAAATGCACACACGTATGAGAGAGAGAGAGAGAGAGAGAGAGAGAGAGAGAGAGAGAGAGAGAGAGAGAGAGAGAGAGAGAGAGAGAACTGAACGTCATTTTAAAGAAGGTACAAGTGTTTTTCACATTTCGTTTTAACGAAAAGTATTTTTTTAACCCTACATATTCCTCATGAATTTGGGTCCTGCAGAGTAAAATCATACAGGGAGAAGTTGGTGGACCCAGTCTAGACCTGGAAGTGAGTTACAAAAGAAAATAATAATAATAATAATAATAATAATAATAATAATAATAATAATAATAATAATACTGGTCTACACGGAAATCGGGTTCTTTGTTAATGACGATGAGGTATTCGTGACATTTTCGAGTCTCACGGCGTTAATCCAAATGGATTACACCTACCGAAAAAAGCGGAGTTTTGCAAGCGAGTCAAGTGAACACCTAATATTTTCGTCTCACTGAATACCACAACACTCAGCTCTCTCTTCTTTCACAAATCAACTTTTATCTTCTCTTCTGCACTTCATCAGCCAACATTCCTTCAGCACCCACGATGTAACCCATTCTGATAAAAGACAAAAAAATAGAGACAAATAACCAAAAAGTAGAGTGAAATGAGACCAGAAAGGATGCTTTTTAGACGGGATGCCAGAAAAGAAGATGAATAATAAGTTATAGCATGAAAGACTGGGTGAAGATGGGGGAAAAATTCCAAAAATGGGAAATGAAACTTGGCTATGGTTTGCAAATACTTGAAAGATAAATTTCAACAGTATATAAGGTTGAACGCTGCCATTTTATTTTTCAGAGTTGTTAAATATAAAATGGAACGAGTGTTTGATGCTATGAAAAAAAATTATTGCGAAGTATTTGTTGATAATGAAAAGAGGAAGCGGCACAAAATACACTGTATTACATAAATAAAAAAAAATAACGCCAAAGCACTGTGATAGTAGTAAGTCACCAATAAGTATAATTTTATGTAAAGATGAAAATATAATTTCTAAAACTACTTCAACGACAGTCAGAGTTTTACAACAGTTAAAGACCTTGTAGGCCCTGAGATGACAATAGAGAAAAAATGCAAAAAATACAAAATTAGCATTTGAAAGCTGATCATTGTTACTGTGACAGAGTGGCAGGGAAGGAACGGAATAAATAACATTAAAAAAGGTAAGACGTTTATTTTGTTTTACGCTGATAAATACCACCCTTTCGCGTGTTACTTCCTATACCAGGCCTTCCAAATGTTTACAGATGGTAACCAAAAAAAAGGAAAAGGGGCCAGTGTGTCTCATTAGTGACAAGAGGAGACATTTAAGCCCCGTCCACACGACCAAACTTTGTCTGGGAGACTTAGTCCGTTGGCAGACAAAATCTGTAAACAAACAAGTCTGTTGTCCATACGGCCACGTCTGGCCAGTCAAAGTCTGAGTGGAGGTGAGCACAGTACGACAGTTGCAGCATGGCTCATGCCAGGAGAACAGAAAGCTACCGGCACTGTGCTTTGTTTATAGGCATATATGTGAAAAGAAGAAGAGCACGGGGTAAAGGGGAATGGTATAAAAGCTGGTTCATGAAAAGGAAAGCTCTGGGAAGCCATGCGACTATTTTAAGAGAACTGCAGAAGGGTGACCACAAATTCCAAAATTTTGTAAGACTGGATCCCAAGACCTTCCATTCTAAACTTAACCAAGTTACCCCCGATATAGTAAAGGAGGCTACCAATATACGGGAAAGCATTACACCAGAAGCCATTCTTGGGGCAACGTTAATCTTTCTTTCAACTGGACGCATCTACACGTTTCTACAGAATACTTTCAGAATTTCAAAACAAAGTCTGCCCCAAATAATCCCTACAACCTCTACAATTGCTTTAAGTTTTTAAAGTTTATACTATCATCACCGTTATCATTGTTATTTTTAGCAGTAGTATTGAAGACAAAATGCTGTAGACTCAAGGGCGCCAACAGAGAAAGCATTCCAGTGAGGAAAGCTAATAAGGAAAGTAATATGATATCAGAAAAAAAAATAAAGGAAAATGACTGAAAAATGAGAATAAAATAAATGCATATTATTAAATAAAATAGTGCTTGAAGATCAAGGAAAATATACATAATAATTTCATATGAAAAACGACGGATTAAACACATATTACATATAACAGTTAACATTTAAAATAGAAAATTATACGAATATAATCCCATGGATATCAAGTTATATTTAAATTCCAGTGGAATATATTATAATAATCCTCATGTTCACGGTCTCTGTATATTCCAGTAAATATTTCCAGTTATGCATCATATACTCGTATAGTTACTTAAGCAATATGATAATTATTTTTTCTGCGTTTCATATACAATGTCTGTGTCTTATAATAAAACCAATGCATTGGCTCTTTGCATTAATTTCTGTCACATTCGCATGCCTGGCAGTCTTGTACATTACTCACCCCAGACAAAGTCTTGCTCTGCATGCACTTCGGCCATGTCAAGTGGGTCCTGGGCCATGTGCACGGCAAACAGAAGCGGAGAGTCTGGCAACGGCCAAATTTCTAGCTTTTGTCTACAGACAAAGTCAGGTCGTGTGGACGGGGTTTTAAACGTCACTTCTCAACCACTGATATATTTCAATGAGTTTTAGTCTAAGTGGGATTAACAATATTAATTTGCAGTCGGTAACCTTCTTATGAAAGGGAAATTACTGAAAATTGCTCGTAAATACTTCTATAACTTTTCTTTATGAAATGAAGGAGAAATATAATAAAAAAAAACAGATTTCTTTATTTTCTGCCTCTTTCAACATGCTGACTACCCTTTTAATGAAAGAAATTGAACGTAGTATTTTGTCAGCGTTATCTCTGATGCATGGTTTTGTTCGTGCTCTTTTATTACCCACAGCGAATCATTTGTATAAGTCTGTTGACTCATTAACATTGATTGTAAGAACTCATGAGATGTGGACTGTCACATAACATGCAGTAATATTGTAGCCTAGAAATCTGAGGTTGTTGATTCTCGAGGCACGTTTCTTTGCTTTATATAAGAAATCTTGTTTTCAACTTGTCGCCTCCATTAATACAAAAACAAACGCGTCAAAGTTTTTATTAGTTTCATATTTAGTATGAAAAGACTTTTAAAAGGTGCCATAGTTATGGGAATCAATTAACTTTCTATTTTAGCTAATTATGTTAAAAGGACACTACAATATTACTATAACTTAGAATATTATACGCGAGCGAAATCAGTTCCCTTCGTAAAACTTCTCTGACAAATTTAATGCGTTAAGGGAATATTTTTGCTGAGGAATGATTGAAAAAATGTATTTGGAAATAAAATCAAAGTGTAGGGAACTCTTACCATTTTCTATATAAGTCTAATCTTGTTATCTATATACATTCTTTTGGTTAATAAACATCACGTTAATGTCATTCAAGTACACATATCTGAAACCTTGGTTTACGGTTTGTTTCTAGCATTTCCTGCCTATAGAAGCAAAATCCTTTCACAGAGGACTCATTATTTTCTTTACAATTAAGTTCTGTAGTCGGAAGTCTTTGATAAAGTTCCTCTTACTTAGGTTCAACTTTCCTGACAGCTTTTACCCGAGTTATTCTTTGCAGACTGTTGGTTTTCTCTCTTGGATTTTTCCACAGAGGTTACATTTCTTTGAACTGTCTTGTAACCTCCGTAATAAAAGGTAGATAAATGAAACCTCTTTGTTATTCCTGAGATAAAATTCTGTATAATGATCGAATTTTTTTTTTTTTTTACTATCAATAATTCCATTTTAGGGAATAATCAAACTTTCCTGTAATATATGCTTTCTTTGCCCGCCTCATTTCCTGGAATCTTTGTCTTTAGTTAATGTAAGATTTTTATTATCTGACGTCAAAATATTAAAATTTTTCTTACATGTACTTTTCAGTTAAAAAATTAAACACTGCTAAGAATAAGACAAATTAGAATTTTGTCTCATATTGATGAATATTAAGAAAATATTGTTATATAAACATCACAAAACTATTCACAATGTTGATTAACATTCTCTCTCTCTCTCTCTCTCTCTCTCTCTCTCTCTCTCTCTTTTATTAATGCTTACGAAACAAAAACCTATTTAAAGGGTAAATTGAAAGATTGCTATACTATAATATAAAAAGTCTCTCAGAAATAAACTGCCAATCAGAATAAACTCTTGCGGCTATCTCTCTCTCTCTCTCTCTTTTATTAATGCTATATATATATATATATAAACAAAAACCTATTCAAATATATATATAAATTGAAAGACTGCTATACTAACTAATATACACACATATATCTCACAACAAAATCAGGAAAGAGAAACAATGGAAAAAAAGCCTCTCGACTTTTTGTCCTTTATTTACAGACTGAAAAATATAAAAAGAAAAGAGCTCATGACAGATGGGGATTACAAAAGAAAAATATGTACACCCAAAGAGATACAGAAACATTAGATTTCCATTGAATTTTAATTTTTTCACAGAAAACACATAATCTCAGAAATAAACTTAGAATATGAAATACAGGAAATTATATCATATATGAAATCTGCAAAACAAAAACGGAAATACTTAAAAACACCATGCATGTCCGAAGTAATCAGAATTTCTCAGAGACTTCGTTCATAGAAGATCTAAAAGATAGTGTATGGATCTAGGTTAGAACTGTTTATCAGAACACAATATTTACTCGAAACAGGCTTACATTGCATCATCATACATAATATATAATTTTTATATATTGTATTTCACGGTGTTTAAAGGTCATAATATGGCATATATATGACCAAATATATTTAAATAAGAGCGTTCTATGATATATATCGCCAGGTATAAAACGCAAGTAACTGGATGTTTCTTGACACATACATATATATACATAAAAGGAAAAAATAATGATATAGCTCTACATACAACAGCAATCATATATAAAACATATATATCTCGCTCAAAAATCCACAACAGCAGCTCTCTCTCTCTCTCTCTCTCTCTCTCTCTCTCTCTCATCAAACACTGCATTCGTTCCTTTATTGTTCCCAAGCCTTTGACATTGCTCTTTTTTGTCCATTTGGAAGCTCATTGCAAGCATTCCGTTGATTGAAAAATATAAAAAATGTTTATTTTGCAAACTGTCGAGCTTGAACGAATACTGTAAAGCTTACTACTGCATTCATATAAATGACAGATGGGCCAGATGTCTCATTATTGAGCAATGTACAAGATTTAAAAAAAATATGTACCTGAAATTCAACACAATTGAAGAATTAGTAGACCTACCAAAACAGGGTTAAATATTTAAGAGGTTTTACAAAGGATTAGGCTGAACAGCTCAGAAGCTGGGACAAGGCAATTAAAACATTATACAAGGAAGGTGACTGACTACCAGCAAATATTGTAAAAGTACAACTCAATAATTCTCCTTTTGGTAAACAATAACAATTTTTGCAAGGTGGACATTTAAAAAAAAAAAAATATATATATATATATATATATATATATATATATATATATATATATATATATATATATATATATATATATATATATATTAAACATATGAATACGTAGAAAGTAGAAAACATATTTAAGTAATTAAGTCAGTGATTTTATCTTTTAGTTCATTCTTGAACATTTTACTAATGCAGGGATCCAAATAATACATGCCAGGGCTAAGGTTAAAATTACAACTGGAAGTTAAGTACACCTTAGTTTAACTAGACCACTGAGCTGATTAACAGCTCCCCTAGGGCTGGCCCAAAGGATTAGACTTATTTTACGTGGCTAAGAACCAGCTGGTTACCTAGCAACAGTACCTAAAGCTTATTGTGGAATTCGAACCACATTATGACAAGAAATGAATTTCTATCACCAGAAATAAATTCCTCTAATTCTTCTTTGGCTGGTTGGAGAGTCGAACGCTGGGCCAACAGCGTGCTAGCCGAGAACTCTACCCACCCCTCCAATGAAGAGCTACAACTGGAAGTAAGCTGTATAATAGCAGATTCTAAAAGATTTCGTGAAGAGAAATTTTTCAGTCTGACAATCACTGAACTTTCAGTCCAATTTATCCTGTGAGCATTTTCACTTAAATGAATGAATATAGCTTTGGATGTTTGCCCAGTTTTGACAGAATACTTATGCTGTTTAATCCATACTTCTAAATCCTTGCTAGATTGGCCGATATAAAAAGAGGGGCAGTCCAAACATAGAATTTTATATATTATGTTGTTGTTTTCCTTAGGGCTATTTTTTATTAACATTCCTTTTAATGTGTTATTATAGGCAAAAACGAGGTTAACGTTAAAAGATTTTAACAATGATTTTATGTTTTCAAAACCATTAAAATAAGGCAAGCTAAGAATGTTTTTGGGGGTTTCTTTCTCCATGTTACTTTCTCTATAAAACCTTTTGTGAACTTTATTATAACAAATATCTAGTATATGTGAAGGATAACAAATCAGTCCCTATTTTTCTTATGTATTCGATTTCTTGATCCAAATACTGGGGACTGACAATGCGCAATGCTCTTAAAAACATTTAAGAAAAAAATGGATATTTTGATATTAAGGTGATGGCCTGAATAAAAATGGACGAGTTAATTTGTTGGTTGGTTTCCTATTAATACTGAATTTGCATTGAAATCGTTCTCTATGTATTAAAACATTTAAGAAAGAACAATTACCTCCCTCCCCTGCCTCCCTAATTTTAAAGTAAACTTAATGGATAGTACCAAATATTTTTTGGTAAAATTCACCATTGAATATAAACTTACAATCACAAATGCACAACCTAGTGAGTGAAATATGACTTACAGGTAGAGGTAATTCATGATGGATTAGCTCATAACTAAGATACTCTAAAATAGAATCTCTAGGGACTTTAGTAAAAAGAGAACAAACATCAAAACTGACGAATCTATCAGTGGGGCAAAAAGCAATTTTTAAAAAATTTATCATCTAAATCTAGAGAATTATATATGTGACAATCAAAGATAGTTCGAAGTAACGGGGACAAGAGCTTGGTAATATATTTCGTAGGACTACAGATACCCTAACAAGGAAACTCGACAGAAAACTAAAAAATCTTATTGATAGCAGTGACTGGACTAATAGTGTACGTAATGATTGTGTGATAAATTTATTGTGTTATAAATTTATCAAGTAAATAAATAAGTGAAAATGTTGTGAGTGCACTCGGATATGATTTATCCTTCTTTATATCGAATAGACCATCTGCTTTAACGATTGCGTCGTCCCTATTTGAAAAATATTGCGTTCTTCCTCAAAATCATGTTGACATAATTAAAGATATTGTTTATGGAGCTGCCAATGTTAGGCAAGAAAGTAATTTCCCTGCTCGCTATAGGAAAAGTTTGATCGATCTTAAAAAAGACAAAACAATCCACATCACAAAAGCTGGTATGTCGAATAGTATTGTAATTTTAGATAAAGCTGACTACATATCACGGATGCAAGCCATACTGGATGATGACACGACTTACAAACAACAACAACAACAACAACAAAAAAATCCCCTTAATAAAGTCATAAAAATTTCAATACAAGAGTAAAAAAAATCCTTAAAGATAAAAAAGAACTGATATGTCAGTTGTCAGTAAAATTTCCCTCGTTACCTTACTTGTACGGATTAGTAAAAACGCACAAAGAAAATAATCCCATGCGGACTATTATCAGTACTGTTGGCTCAATATCATATAAACTTTTGAAATATATTACCAAGCTCTTCTCCCCGTTACTTGGCACTATCTCCGATTCTCACATATATAATTCTCTAGATTTAGTTGATAAATTAAACAAAATCACTTCCTGCTGATAGATTCGTCAGTTTTGATGTTTGTTCTCTTTTTACTAAAGTCCCTATAGATTCTATTTTAGAGTATCTTAGTAATGAACTAATCCATCAAGAATTACCTTTACCTGTAAGTCATATCTCAATCACTAGGTTGTGCATTTGTGATAGTAAGTTTATATTCAATGGTGAATTTTACCAAAAAATATTTGGTATGGCAATGGGCAACCCTTTATCCCCACTCCTCTCAGACTTATATGTGGAATTCTTTGAAAAACGATATTTACCTAATATCATTTATAATCATTTACAGTGGTACAGATATGTTGACGATATTTTAGCTGTTTTGCCTGCTGGTACTGATGTAAATTATTTACTCTCTAATTTGAATAACCAGGTACCATCCATGAAGTTTACTTTAGAATTAGAAGACGACAATTACCTCCCTTTCTTAGATGTTTTAAATACATAAGTAACCATTTCAATGCAAATTCAATATCTATAGGAAACCAACCAACAAATTAACTTATGTCCATTTTCATTCAGGCCATCACCTCAATATCAAATATCCATCTTTTCTCCTATGTTTTTAAGAACATTGAACATTGTCAGTCCCCAGTATTTGGATCAAGAAATTGAATACTTAAGAAAAATAGAGAGATTTAGGTTATCCTTCACATATACTAGATATTTGTTATGATAAAGCCCACAAAAAGCTTT
>NC_089781.1:27852040-27894540 GCF_040412425.1 Macrobrachium rosenbergii
ATGAATTGGTATCGTCGGGACAATTCATTCATCATTTATATAAATTCCCCTTCGGCGACAATTCTCCATCGGAGATATTCCGAGGTAGCGTGAATTTGATATTAAGCGACGTTTGTAGCTTCATGATTGTATATAAATCACGGTATGATAAAAATTTCATATATATATATATATATATATATATATATATATATATATATATATATATATATATATATATATATATATATATATATATATATGCTGTCCGAACGAAAAACTACAGACAGAATTACTGCTGCTCCTGGTTTAAGACACGACTGGCCTCTCGAGCAACATTGCTCCTAATTCCCTTCTAATGCGATGGCGTCAAGATCATAATCTTCGGAAATTGCATTCGAGTTCCTCGAGGATGGAGGAGAAACCTCCCCACCTCACTTAATTCTTTGTTAATAATAATATCAATGACTGCAGAGACTATGACGATGCTTTGAATCTAGGGCCTGCGAGCTGTCGTCCAGGTTGAGATTTTAAGACTTACGGGAATGTATTTCCAGTTTTTGTTCTTTGTAGTGCCTATTAACGTCACCAGTTCTACGGATACTTCTGCTTTACTGCTGCAACGACGAAATCTACCTTTTCCAGTATTCCCTGTGAACGCAATTTAGATTAGCTTTTATTTTATAAATGATGATTTCGATGGCCAATTTCCAGTTTCATTTACAAGTACACTTTTTTATTTTTTTTCCTGCAGTCGCTGGATATACTTTTTGGCATATTAAAACATCTCTCAGACGACATCTGAATAATTCAATGAAACTGATTATTTGCAAGTTAATCAAGGACTGCAGGGCTTATAAACAGTCAAAATGAAAATGCAAAGACAAAATTTTGCTTATTGAATTCCGAAAACGACGAGGTTGTAAACATCGCCTGACTTTTAATTGTGACATTTCGAGTCCAAGTGAACGATGCACTGGTATTCACGGTATATTGCTATGCCAGCAGATTTTGTTTTAGAAAAATGAGGTAAACAGAAAGAATAACACAGTATTTGAATACTATTTCCATTACTCTTATTCCATGAAATGTGAGAAGAACTGAAGATTAAGTCCAGCACAAGTAAGCGCCTCTCACCTCTCACGATTTTGACACATTCTTTAATTCTGTGTGGTTGTTCAAACCAGAAGCCTCTATTTCGTAAGCAGCCATTGCAATAACAGTGTCTCAGTTTTAGATTGTTTTTTCCAGTTCTGGAAGCAACGGTATGAATAATATTACAGAAATCAACGCTATAACATTAATTTCACCTTAAAACATTAGAAACAATATTTCATTGTTTTTACCGGAGTTATAAAAAGAAAATTCAATTATAATTAACTTCGGATTTGATGCTAAATAAACTTAAACGGCTTTGAAGTCTTTTGGTAGGGGAATTTCAGCATTGTGGCAATTTACAAGAAGGAAGATTTTTTTTAGAGTGACAATAACTTTTCTGCTTGAAAACTGTTTGAGGTACATAATTTGTGACCGAATACAAAGGGAAAAATTGTGACAAAATTGTAGTTAATTTTCAAACGAATTACTGCACGAAAGCATTTATATTGGGACCACTTTTATGCTGTCAGCCATCAAAATCTAAGAAAAAGAAGTACTCAATACAATCTCAAGTTCAAAGCTTTGAGTTAACGGGCAGTTACAGATATTTCTTAAAATCTCCTTTGTCCAGTGTAGACCGGTTCCGTCACAAAAATTGCAAAAGAGAAGTTTCCCTACCGTACTATGTAAATGCAAAGCCATGAGGTCGAGAGTTAAGCAATTCCCGTAACTATAAGCGGTCTGTCTGTTACGTTGTTTATAACAACGGTTCTTATGGAGGAGCAGATAGGTTTCAGTTAGGAAAACCAGTAATGATTGAAGATTAATTTATCATTCTTTTGGCAATTAATACCCTTTTCTTGTCCCAAAACCAATCAATGGCACGATCAGATTCGATGTTGCAAAGATGCTTCTGAGGAATAACAAATGCCTGACGTTCCATTTATGCCACAAACTTTTCCGTGGACAGCTACTCTGCACATTTCAGTGCAGTTCATAATATCACATTACCTCATAAGTACATACGGTGTATTGTATTTTTGGATTTTTTTCTGTGAGTAATCTACTTGTCACATTTGAGTGCCTAAATGCTGCCTCAGAATCGTTATTTCTAAACGCTAATAATAGATGAGTCCTGTCCTTTAGCATGAAGTATATATAACACATTTTTATGGTTGAAACTGAGTCTTGAAAAGGTCATGCGAAAAATTCGCTTATAGGAGGGTGGGCATAATGCAGTGACGAGAAACACATTTTGGGAAAGGGATTTTAAGCTCACTGTTAGATGACCAGGCAGGCACACAACACATATGATGACCAAAAAAAAAAAAAAACAAAAGTTTTGAATGGAATATCTGTGAAGTTCTTCGTCTGCTGCAAGAAACGCAACTGTGATGTACCAACTAGATTTCCGCTGGACCAGGTAACTATCACTAGAACTTTTCCGGGGTACGGCGTACGTACCATAAAATTTACATAAAGAAAGCATTAAAGACGACATTGTCTTTACAGAGAGACTGCCTTCCTTCATGTGTGTTTTTACTCAAATATGGAACTTACAGAACTTGATAACATCATGCGCATCTCATTTTAGTGTTGTTTTACCTTGATATTATCTTGAAGTTAAACCTTTACGCATACATTAAGATATGTAGGTTCTATCATTCTATTCCATTAAGCTGCTTCCGGTATTTTATCCCGGTCTTTCATGCTAAAAGATGTAGCATTAACTTTTTTGAGTAGCAAGCGTTCGCGTTCATATATATATATATATATATATATATATATATATATATATATATATATATATATATATATATATATATATATATATATAACATATACAGTATAGATATACATATATTGCTAGAAGTATTGATAAATAATCCTCTCCTCGCCTTGTTTTCCGTTTGAAGACAGTCTGAGACCAAGGAGACAAGCCCTCTGCTCCTCCTTGTTTTTCCAGTTTTAAAAGGACAACAGATACGTCAGGGCCCAATGTACTGTTTCAATACACTCCCCCTACACCTCGCTAAAGCGTCATTCTAAATTTGCCTTTATGATTTCTGGCCGAAGATCTTCTATTCCAGATAACGCCTTGTCGCTGGGAGACAGAAGCAGAGGTCTAACGGCCTCCACGTACCAGTGAGCTCTCTCACCTGACATGCCCGAGGCACTGGAAGCCGGCAGGTTGAGGAGGGTATAAAAGACCAAGACAGAGGTCAAGCAAGAGATTCACAGGCCGGACACGTTATAGGAAGCACGCTACTCATGGCTTCCTCCCCCCACCCCCCACCTCAGACTCCTTTGTCCAGACCGACAGCCTCCTTATCCAAGTCCTCTCTGAGTGTACAATTAGAAACCAAGTTGACAGAGGCTCTATTGACGTTGATGCACGAAATCTCCACTCAACATTTAAAGGTAGAGTCTGGGTAGAAGGTTGTTCGGTCCATACTTTTGTTCTTATTCTTATTTCCGTTCCTCTCTTTTCAATGTGCTAAGACCCATTGATTCACTGTCGATATAAATCGTCATTGTTAATCAGTAAATTGCCTAATCATAAATTGACGTCACACTCCTCGAGTCTTCGGTAATTTCCCTTTTACAAGTTGATTTTGTTTTAATTTATCGAGTGTTAATGAGACCTTTCTCCACGTTTACAGAAAGGCCGTAAATACCTCTGTACCTTCATCTGCTCAACCATGTCCTCACGCACCGATCAACCCCTCAAGTAATTTACTTAGTGACTGCCTCATTGTTTGCCACTCCAGTTATTGAATTCTTGTGTCAATTCACCGATTTAAGTTGCTTGCGTAATTGTTGGGCTCCCATGTTATTTAAGTTTCGTGTCAGTTAGCATATTTACTCTTCTGATTAAATGTAAATGCATGTAATTAATTAAAATTTATAATTTCTCTACTGAGTCCTTTCTCAAATTGAGGTTTCTTTTTAAATTACAATTTTTTTTCTCGTTTTGTGAGTGTTGATCTCCAGTCAGAATCAGCGACGCCAAGATAAGAGTAATAGATCAATCAACATTCATATATATATATATATATATATATATATATATATATATATATATATATATATATATATATATATATATATATATATATATATATATATATATATATATATATATATACATATATTAATTTTTATCACATACACAATTGTTTTGTGTATTAGTAGAATTCCTAAAGGACCTCATTCAAACTGGATGGTATCTAATGGAGTTTTATTCAAAAAGTTACAAGCTTTCTTGGACAAACAGTCTACATTATCAAGTATCTGTACAATGAGCAGACGCGTAGTCCCGCTGTATTTATATCGGTGTGCTGGGTACTTTTAATCCTATAATCGCCAGCTCTTCCTGTGTGACCTCCACCCCTCTTGACCTTGGTCTTTCTCTGATCCCTCCTCTAGGTGACCGTTTTCCGTGCGTTCTCTTACGTTTTTCTTCGTTTCCTTGCTACTGTGGGTATACGATTTTCTAGATATGCTGTCTTCAAAGCCGTTTCCAGTGTTCCCTGCCATCGTGTTGTTGGCGCAAGTTATGAAGGCGTTCTCTACAACCAGTCTAGATGTTTTGTTGGTGTTCCTGTACAGAAAACTCATATTTTCCCAGTCTATTCTGTGATCATTTTCCCAACAGTCTTTGGCAACTACCGACGTCTGATTATAATGCCTTATGTTCTGCAGATGTTGTTTGCTTCCATCTTTACATGGTTTGCCAGTTTCGCCATAGTACCCTTCTTCACAGTCTAGACACGCTGCCATGTAAACCCCCCCTCTAATCTCTTCCCCCTCTACCGACTTTTGTTTCTAACTATTTTATTCCTAATGGTGTTTTTATAGCTGCCTATCAATTTGAAATTATTTAGCTTCCTGTTGATGGGTGTAATAGAGTTGTTGTCCGGGACTGTAATTATTTTCTTTCCTACCAAATGTTCCTTTTCTATCCTTTCCCTCTCCCCAAAATAGTTTTCCTTGCTTTGATATGTGCCCACTCCTACCAATACTTAGGGTAGCCTAATCTCCTAAAACTCTCCCTCAGGTAATCCAACTCTTCGTCTAAAAATTCGGGACTGCAAATCCTATAAGCCCTGATGGCCAACCCTTTCATTTCTCCAGTCATAGGAAAGAAATAAAAATAGGATTAATGACAGGTTGGCCATCAGGGCTTATAGGATTTGCAGTCCCTGAATTTTTAGACGAAGAGTTGGATTACCTGAGGGAGAGTTTTAGGAGATTAGGCTACCCTAAGTATTGGTGGGAGTGGGCACATATCAAAGCAAGGAAAAACTATTTTGGGGAGAGGAAAGGATAGAAAAGGAACATTTGGTAGGAAAGAAAATAATTACAGTCCGGACAACAACTCTATTGCACCCATCAACAGGAAGCTAAATAATTTCTAATTGATAGGCAGCTATAAAAACACCATTAGGAATAAAATAGTTAGAAACAAAAAAGTCGGTAGAGGGGGAAGAGATTAGAGGGGGGGTTTATATGGCAGCATGTCTAGACTGTGAAGAAGGATACTATGGCGAAACTGGCAAATCATGTAAAGAGCGAAGCAAACAACATCTGCAGAACATAAGGCATTATAATCAGACGTCGGCAGTTGCAAAACACTGTTGGGAAAATGATCACAGAATAGACTGGGAAAATATGAGTTTTCTGTACAGGAACACCAACAAAACATCTAGACTGGTTGTAGAGAACGCCTTCATAACTTGCGCCAACAACACGATGGCAGGGAACACCGGAAATGGCTTTGAAGACAGCATATCTAGAAAAATCGTATACTCCACAGTAGCAAGGAAACGAAGAAAAAACGTAAGAGAACGCACGGAAAACGGTCACCTAGGAGGAGGGATCAGAGAAAGACCAAGGTCAAGAGGGGGTGGAGGTCACGCAGGAAGAGCTAGGCGATTATAGGATTAAAAGTACCCGGCACACACATAAATACAGCGGGACTACGCGCCTGCTCATTGTACAGATACTTGATAATGTGGACTGTTTGTCCAAGAAAGCTTGTAACTTTTTTGAATAAAAACTCCATTAGATACCATCCAGTTTGAATGAGGTCCTTTTTAGTAATATATATATATATATATATATATATATATATATATATATATATATATATATATATATATATATATATATATATATATATATATATAGCACACATTACCACAGGTGAAAAATAAGAGACAGGGTGTAGGACCTCCCATCTTATTTTTCACCTGTGGTAATGTGTGATAAACGAATCACGTGCTAAAGTGATTATAATCATATATATATATATATATATATATATATATATATATATATATTATATATATATATATATATATATATATATATATATATATGCAGCAAATTTCTGCTTATATATATATATATATATATATATATATATACATATACATATATATATATATATATATATATATATATATATATATATATATATATATATATATATATATATATATATATATATATATATATATATGTATGTGTGTGTGTGTGTGTGTGTGTGTATATATACTGTACATATATATATATATTATATATATGCAGCAAATTTCTGCTTAACTTGCTCTTCAACCTCGTCGTGCCTAGTTAATCTAATTTTTTTTCTCTTTGGTTTTGTTCTTTGAGTGTTTAAACACTTCCTCTCGTATTCAACCTAAGTTAAAAGTTCAAAATCTCCTTGTCTGTGAACCAGTATCAATATAATGTTCATGGTTCGATCACAGAAATACAAGAATTTTTTGTCCGGTTCTTTGGAAATGTGATATTACTGATCATAATTACCAGACATAGGCATTTGGGAAATGAATTATACGTAATAGATTGGAAGCCCCGGCGGCAGTATCACATACTGTTAACATCATTGCTGGATGCTTAAAGTAATTACGAAGCATTACTGCAAGATACAGCGCAGAGCGCACCACTATTCGAGGTTAATACTTGAGCGTCTCCCGATTCAGCAGTCTGTTTGAAGACTTTTTCCTTAAATTTGCAAAAGTGGAACCATTTTGTTGCCGTGGTTGTGCCAGCTTGTGTTGGGAGATTTTCAACTTTCAGTCTTTTATAACTTGGTATGGCTGAGGTAGGACTAACTTTTATTCATTCTGTGTAAGGTTTAGTTTGGTGGAATTTAATTCTCCCCTTTGTTTTTTAGAGAAGAAAAAAGGTACTGTTTACAATTTTATCCACAGCAGAGGAAGAATAACCGATTCTTCCTTTCGATGAATGTCCTCTTACATGGTAAGTTACCATAGTAAACTCTTTTTGAGAGAAAAATTGAGTCGTTTGCGAAATCAGTGCAAATAAATTGCAAAAATAGCGTCTGGACGAAAATGAATTCAAGTGCACAACGCAAGATTTAATCTCGCGATTAGTATTAGATCGTCTAATTTATCACTATCACTTTTTCTTTTCGTTCTTTCCCGTGATAGTCAATCGATCCCTCGGAAGAACGAGCATGTTGAGGCAGTATAAATCCCCTTTCCTTGTAATGTCTTCCTTGGCGTTTTGTGCGCTGAAAAAGCCTTGGTAACGGAGGTGAATGGAACTTTTTTTCTTACACCAGATATCTGATTGGTTTTCGGGGAATAAGAAGATAATGACTTACGTATTCAGATATACGGTAATTTAGGACAAGAAGTCAATTCAATAATGGATCTTTTCTTGTCTTTCTAGATGACATTAGTACCTTATTACTGTACTGTTCAGTATTTGGGTTACCCCAATATTCTCTTTCTTCTAAATTACTTATAACGACATTTACAGTTACTATAAAAACCGTCTAAAAATGCAGCATACCTGAAGTTTGTATTTAAGTAGTGTGTTCCCTGGTTCGAAAGTTCCCCTTGGAAATATTGAAATTTACCTGAGAAGATGCATTTACGATTATGAAAAATATGGAAAGCTGATTAGCTTAGTGTGGAAAAGGTGAAGAGCAAAATAACACGATTTTTTTTTGTAAATTACATTTGCAGCGCTTCATTCAGAGGTCTGAGCAAAGGAAATTTGATGTGTATTTAGAGTTTTGCACATTCAAATAAACTTGGACTAAGTGAACTATGAATAAGTAGATGGTTTAAGAGAAGGCTAAATATACTCTACCCCAAAATTACCCTTTTACTGCGTTACCTCATGTGCCTGTAATTTTCAACATGGAGCTGTTTCCCCTCCAAGCTAAAAGACAGTGTTTTTTCTTTAAAAAGTATTACTACCAGCATTCTGGAGTAAAACAATGATCAGTATTTATATGCTTCTGAATTGTTCGGTTTTTCTATTTCCATTTCCCTGGCGTGGCAATGGATTTGCTTCATATTGCTATCCCGCGACAAGAGTAGAATTGGCCGGTCCAGGAAATCCAATTACTGTCATGTTGAAGGCGAACAATTTTTAAACCAAATTGACGGTATGGTTAATATTATATCTCAGGGTTTCGTCGGATTTACAATATTCAATTTGATATATTTTTCAGTTCAGCTTTCAGAATCGAATTAAGAGACCTTTTGAAGTCACAGCGTTATAGGATAGGGAGACGAAATAAAGTTATGAATGAAATAGGCCTTTGCGAAGCTGAAGGCAAAATGGGACACAGACAGAATCGTGTGAATAAGATACTACGTCGGTTTACGTAAATTACTCCAGATACACAGTCGACCGGGACTAACTGAAGGAAGTGGCGTATAATCAATGTATATAACTAAAGCCGTACTAGATTAAAAAAAAAAAAAAAAATATATATATATATATATATACATATATATATATATATATATATATATATATATATATATATATATATATATATATATATATATATATATATATATATATATATACTTGAGAAGCGTTGAGTGATTGTTATCGTCAAACGCTTACTAAATGGAAACACGCATAATTTCCAATTACGTATTAACCGTACTGTTCAGTTTTTCGGAACATTATTTATGTCTGTTCAGTTTTTGAACATTATTTATGTATGCGAATGCATATTCTTACATATTCAAAGACATTAAAGCGCGGGCACACACACATATACAATACATATATATATGTACAGTGTATATATATATATATATATATATATATATATATATATAATATATATATATATATATATATATATATATATATATATATATATATATATATATATATATATATATAAAAGCTAGTTCACACTTGTCAATATTGATTTATCGAAAAGTGGAGTGTCGCTGCAAAAGGCTAAGGTATGTACACCAGAGACTCACAAGCATATACTTCATATATCTGTATAAAAATATGAAGAAAACAACTTGGGGGCCACAGTCGTGTCTGATAAATTTTTTTCAAGTAATAAATATTGCTGGTCCGTTATTATCGGTGTATTACACGGTTATTAGCACACCTTCACAGTTTATATCATTTGGGTACGGAGAACTCTGCATTGCATATTAATAGAAGGCAAGTAATTAGCAAATACAGAGAAAAATATATCACTGAATCTGTAGGCCTTCTCAACCACCGCAACGCATTCCTTCTAAAAGGTTTTCATCTGTGACGACATCAGGTGATGGACTACCGATGTTGGGATATTAAGTCTATTTACGGGATATGTGGTTGCACCATAAATATTCTGGGAACACGCCATCATTCACTGCATACGGCTAAAGTTTTGATTAATCAGCCAAAGTCGTTTTGCATCAGGGCTGAAGCCGGTTATTCATGTCTCATTCGATGTAACTGTCTTCCAGATACGTGGCTTTAACGACGGTCATACATCGTTGTGGACGATGACAAGAATTGCAGTTCATCACAGGATACAGATGCTCAGAAAATGTTTTATTTCTCAATCTGCGTAGAGTTTGTCAAAATAAATTGCGTTATCAGCCTAGATTTCCGATCCTCTAAAAGGGGACTGCAACTATTATGTTTTTCAAAAGCTTAAAATTCTGGATGCGTATCTCTCTTTCCGAACCTTCTGGGAGAGATTACTGATAAAACCATGTGGGAGAACGGAATAAAAACAGAAAGTAGAGGGATGCAATAAAGAGAGGATTATTGAAGGAAAAAAAAGGAGATCGTTTGAAAGTGCAGTTGCTTGAAACGCATTATTCAGTGCTATACTAGAGGAGAGATGAGAAATCAAGAGAGGAATAGGAGGAAAAAGAAGTCACGGAAATTCAGAGATGAATCTGAGCTTGTAATTTACCGGAAAAAATCAGTAGCGGATGGAAGTCACCGTGACGAGTAAAGATAAGGAGCTATTTGAGCTTAGAAGAATTAGAAAATATATTATTATAATAAAAAAATTATCTTAGTTTTGCTCAAGTAGAAAATATATTCATAAATTTGAAAAGGAAATAAAAAAAAATGACCTTAGTTTTACTCCAGTAGCTCAAGAGCTACTTAAGCTTAGAAGATTAGGAAACATATTGTTCATAATTAAAAAAGGAAAAACGCGACCTTGGGTTTACTTTTCAGTCAAATGATCTCTCTTAGCTCGTAGTTTTTATCTGTAACAATTAGTATTTATGAAAAAAAAGTCTGCCAGTCTCCAAATAATTCTAACAAATTGTTTTTCACTAGTTTCCATTTGTATTGCATACACTGAAAGCGTGTGAGAAAGTCTACCAAGATGTGGCCAGTTGAAAAAGGTGTAAAAGTAGGTCAAATCCAAGACGGCTGTCACTGGCGTTGAAATAAAACCATCACAATAGATTTAATGGATATGTGTTTTAGTGCCAATTATTTGGCTTCTGGGAAGAAATACTTTTAAAAATATTCAGTTTCATCAAGTAAGAGGTCTAACTGCAGTTTATCCAAGATGGCTTTCAATATGGCGGGAAAATAATTGAGATGAACTGGTAAATGTTCACTTAATTTATATATGTCTATGACACTGTTCATGGAAACATTAGTAACTTCTCCACCACTTCCTAGCATGCATGAAAGAATGGATGAAATGAGAAGGAAGCTTAGTAGGCAATCTAAAACTAGTCAATTGTGGATAGGCTACCAAGAAATGCTTAGTGTTGCTCGAGCCCTAATCAAAGCTGATAGAACTGGTTCATAGCTGCACCACTTGCTGATTCCTTGCCAATATTCGCCTCAGCAGGCCACTATAACTACCTCAAATCAGCATATTTGTATATCCAGGAAATGAGTCAACTTGAGAGTAAAAACCTCAATGTTTACAAACAGTTCCAGGAAGGGTTCCATGTCATCTGTCGAACTGATCAGTTCTGGGCAGGTCTAAGCTGTGATCTAGTCATTGAGCAAACACTTATGAGGTCTATAAAAGGTACAGGTGGCTTGACCCATGGCAGTAAGATGACAGAAGAACAGTGAGCACTGTGGACAATGTCTGCTCCCATAATGTCTGAGCTTAACAATGCCATGCAAGAGTTTCCTAATCTTGCTTATATAACTAGTGAACAACATAGGGATTCAACTGAGGCTTGGATCACAAAAGATGCTTATGATATCTCAAAGATAAAGGGCAAACTGAATTCATGTTCGCCCTTCTCTCCTGACCCTGTTTTAAGAAATATCGTCGGTGGTGTACTGGCCAAGGAAGAAGTAAATGTACAAGAATATAAACAAGTTGGACACAAGGTTAGTGATACTATGGTTGGACAACCTATATTCTCTAGATAAAGCTACAACCATGGGACATTCATCAGCAGTGAAGATCGCTCCTGAAAGATCCATAGACCCAGGCCTACTATTCCAACGTTTCTTAATAGTTTTGAATAGAGGAAATCTATCCTTAGAAGATGTAATGAGATATGAACTCAGTCCATATCCACTCTCCCTGTTCGAGAACACAGATGTGCTATGCAAGGCTGATAAACCACAGCTTGCTCATGCCATCAGTGAACACTGTACGAAGGCCTCATCAACTGCAAACTGATAGATATGTAACTGATGGAGGATCCTTACTTCACAAGCTCAAGTGGAAAAATGGAGACACCTATGGTAAAATAGCCAAGTCCTATGCCACTTTTCCAAGTAAGTACTATGGCAGTACAGCAACCATTGTCTTCGATGGTTATGGATCAGGTCCTTCTATTAAGGATAACACACACCAGCGATGGGGACAAACCAACATCTGTCCAGTTGTGAACTTCGGTAGCGATACAGAATTTGATGGTAAGAAGGAGGAATTCATGTCAAGAGGTACCAACAAACAGAGGTTGATTAACCATATAAGTAGAGAACTAGAAGATGAAGGTTGCACAGTCATACAGTCTGAAGGTGATGCAGATGTGGACACTGTTAAGGCAGCAGTTAATGTAGCATCTTTATACTCTGCTACATTGATTGGAGACGATACCGACTTGTTGATTCTACTACTTCATCATTCTGCATCAGAGGTTTACCCTCTGATGTAGGATGATGAAGTAGTACTTCAGATCAGATAACCAGACAAAAGGAACTCGTAAAGTATATGACATAAACCCGATAAAAAGTTCTCTCGGATCAGACCTATGTACACAATTGTTGTTCCTACGCTCATTTGCAGGGTGTGATTCCACATCTAGTATTTATGGCATTGGGAAAAAGTCAGCCTTCCAAAAACTTATGAATGGTGATTCAGTCCTACTTGCCACAGCAAAGGAATTTACCTGACCTTATAAAACTCCCACTGAGATTGGAAACATTGGCTGCCAGGCTATGACAGTTTTGTTTGGTGGTGAGAGCACTTCTTCTATGGCTACTTTGCGATATGACACATTCACTAAGAAGGTGGCCTGTGCTAAGTCATTTGTGACACCTGAATGTCTACCCCCAACATATTCCTCAACCAAATTTCAGAGCCTCCAAGTGTACTATCAGACTATGACGTGGATGGAAAGAGAGGCTCCAATGGATCCTTTAGACTGGGGCTGGAGACATGAGAACAATCAGTTAATACCTGTTATGTCAGATATGAATGCTGCACCAGACAGTCTACTGAAGATAATACACTGTAACTGCACAACTGCTTGCAGTGCCCCACGCTGCAGTTGTAGAAAACATGGTCTTCCATGCACATCAGCATGTGGATCTTGTCAGATTACATCATGTGACAATATGCCTGGAGATTAATCTTTGGAACTAGAGGACAGTGATGAAAACTAGGTCTAATTGCTGACTATAAATGTTTGGATTAGACAGTTTCTGGTCCCAGGCAATATAATTTGTGCCTCTGTAGACTTTAATAATTAGCATTCACGACTTGCCCCCATGTTTGATATTATACTATTATTTGTTAAAACCTCAGGGAACCTTTAGAAAATCCTTGGAATACATAAAGTCATGTTTCCCAATTCGATTATTAAAGAAATTAATCTAATTTAAGTTGTTTTCATGTTTTAATAATGGGTAGGTAGCCATTTTGAAGGTGACCTAGTTTTCATGCACTTCTGAGGGTCTCATATTGGTAGACTTTTTTTCTCATGTCAAATACATCTAATAGAACTGAAAACTGTCGTTAGGCCTTTTTTTAATATTTTTCGGGGGTCACGTGGCATACTGACCCGCCTACATAAAAGCGATTCATAAGTGAGACATAACTTGTTTGTGAATAATAATAATTGTTTTTGTGCATTTCAATTTACACGCGGAGAGAAATTTAGTCGTGTTTTAGATCCGTATGCAATGCCTAAATACAATCTCTTGAAAATAAGAGAATCCTTATAACAGCTCCTCTTGCAAGAGAGAAATCAGTTCCATTTCTCTAACTTCCACCTCCCCCCCACCCCCAACACGCACACATGAGCACAGCCACAAGCACACACAAATTGGCAAAACGGGAACCTGATGTGAATGTTTGAATTTTTCACCGCTCGACGCAGTTTTACATTAGCTACTGTTGTTATCGATATGCTGAAAGCTGCAAATTATAGTTGTGGCGAGTGATGCTTTGCATGAATTGTAAAGAAACAAGAACGCCATTCATTATATTATGATGACCGTTTCCCGTGATAGCCAAGAGAGGCTGTCTAATATTAAAATCTTATTACTCCCTGAATCTGCCTTTGTTATCCTTCCAGCACAGTATCATCGAATGGCAAGACACTTTTCACATTTCCTACTGCTCACCAGATGTTTCAAGTGACTGGAACTGATTCTAACATCTTATACACCCCGGTAAGAAAAACAACGATATCTCAGTAAAATATCTGTAATCCATTTCTATTTGCACCTTCACTTAAGCAATTAACTGGAGTATTCATAACAGGAAAAACACTGATGCCATCATCATTAAAAAAATCCGGGACAGCTGGACAATCTGCAAACTCGGGATTCATAAACTGGCGGAAACTTACAAAAGAACTTTCATACAATCACAGTTTTAGTTTTCTTCAAAAGAAAACTGTTGCGGTGGTTATTTGTCTGTCTGCCCGCACTTTTCTGTCCGCCCTCAGATCTTAAAAAACTACTGAGGCTAGAGGGCTGAAAACTGGTATGTTGATCATCCAGCCTCCAATCATCAAACATACCAAATTGCAGCCCTCTAGCCTCGGTAGTTTTTATTTTATTTAAGGTTAAAGTTAGCCATAATCGTGCGTTTGGCACCGCTATGGGTGCCAACAACACAGGCCACCACCGGGCCGTGGCTGAGAGTCTCATACAGCATTATACGTTGTACAGAAAACTCGATTGCTCAGAAGAAACTTCGACGCATTTTTTACTTTTTGGTTTTTGTTTTTCCTATGCCTTCCGCATTTCAGGATCGACAAGTCAATACGAAAAACAGATTTACATCTTAAGCTCGTTAGCTGTATCTGTCTGGAGCTTCGATGCAAGGGCCCCGGGGAAAGCTTTGCTTTTTTCATTTTTCTCCCATTTGAATCTCCAAAACTGAACGAACTTATATTTGTGTTTCTTGTTAGCCAATATTTATTTATACCCAAAAGGGAAAGAATAAAAAAGCTTTAAAATATGGAAGATCTTGGTTGTATAAAACTTTACCATACGCCTTGTTCTTTTGTATCGGGTGGCCCAAGAGGTTATTAATGGGGAAGCTAGTCCCGTGCCCTTTTCACCTCTGGTTGTGACCCACCACTGTCGACTAACTACAAGTACATAAATTACTATTTCTATTTAAATCAACAAAGCAATCGTTGGATTTAATGGAACACGCCTAACATCTGGGTCGCACACGAATCTAACCGTGAATCTCTTGCTGATAAGGCTAACATTCTAGCCGCTGCTTTACAGGAAAAGAGAAATTTAAAAACATGAATCATAAATTGCCTGATAAAAGAATGGACACAGATTGTCCATACATTCATCTTCATTAGCAAAATATACTGATTACGTACATTATGACTGTGCACAGAATAACACAGTGCACGGAAGAATCTAAAATTTCAATGAAGAAAACATTTCGCAACTCAGGAAGTCGCGTGAAGGTCGTCTTGCTTTGTTTCGCTTCCTTTGCTTGTTGAGTGTTGGGGGAAAATCAGTAAATTTATCCCCAATTTATTTCTCACGAAAGCTGTAATACAATATGAGGGATGTTTATGAGTGTGTAGGTTAAATATGAGCTGAAATTATAAGAAAATAAATTTCCGTTGTTCATAAATCATTTAAAGATCACGAGAAAGTCACGATTACGCTGAAGAATTACGAAACCTTACATGGGAATTTATCATTGTTAGCTCTCCGTGTATCACGACTCTCACCTCATGCTGCAAAGTCAACTCTCATTCTGACAAATGGTCTTTCATAAGTACGAGCGAAAAAATTAAGCGATATGCATCTCAGAATATACTGTTGTGAAAAATTATGTCCTACATAATTTCAAAAACTTATCAACTGCTTATTCAACCCTGAAGGACT
The DNA here is from genome assembly GCF_040412425.1 of Macrobrachium rosenbergii. NCBI lineage: Eukaryota > Metazoa > Arthropoda > Malacostraca > Decapoda > Palaemonidae > Macrobrachium > Macrobrachium rosenbergii. The sequence goes on from NC_089781.1 coordinate 27,867,977, forward strand.
TTATTAGTTCCTGTGCCTGAATTAAGTTTACAGGATATTTTCTATACAAATTTAAGGGAAAAAATTCAGCAATCGGCACAAGATTATCAATCCTCTCAAAAGGTAATCCAAACTTCTATGGCCTATTTACAGCCAATAAAAAAAAAACTTCTGCTGAAACTCATCAAAGATTCTGGGAGATTAATACGGGGAAAAACCAAGCCCTGGATTTCCTTCCTTAGTAATTAAGCGGCAAGTTACATGTACCATGTCTTATGAAATCAGACCCACGTAACATGATGGTTCAACTCCATCCTAACTGAGTCTCGTTTCATAACCGTTGACTGTTTGTTTTGGAAGTACGAGTAGCTTAATATTTCTATTTGATGCTCAAAAGGATAGATGCAATATTTGAAATGAGAAAAGTTACACTTGTTTGAAATTGCAAATAACTCTTATTCACCGTTGGACATGACGTCCATCCTCAGATATCAAAGGTCCTCTAATTGGCTGCAGTGGCATTGCAGTCCTCGAATCTCTCGCTTACAAGGTACTTGAACAATCTTTCTGTTAGTTGGAGTAAATGTATGCAAAGAGAGTCGGTCAATTGCAAATGAAATATTCGTTGCAGTAGAAATAATGCAGGCTTAGCCAATCATATAATATCAAGTGGTTTAGTCTTCTATATAAAAATTGAGTACCATTGCCTTTCAATTCACGGCTTTAATAATGATGGCATGGCAGCACTGGTAACGACTGTGACTGTAATAATGTAAGTAAACTTTAGGAATTAGATTAAAAATGAGCATTCGTAAAACGCAATGCTAAGAAATTCCGTCTTGTCAAGAGGACGACATTTCACCCTATGTAAAGATGCTTTGGGAACTTTCGTTGCTGTGATATGAATGAATATGAAGAGATCATTCGTTTTAACATTCAGTTGGTATTTGTCCTCTTGTTGAATTCGGCTCCATTGCTAAATATATCTCGCTTTCTGTTAACTCTACCTTTGCGGTTTTTAATAAACGATTAACTTCAGCGCTAGAAATATAGAAACAACAATAGCGGCAACATCAGCGACAATAATGATAACAATAACAATGATAGAACAAAACAGATTCCCTATCTTTCTTTTTCCATATATATATATATATATATATATATATATATATATATATATATATATATATATATATATATATATATATATATATATATATATATGTGTGTGTGTGTGTGTGTGTGTGTGTGTAAAGCACACAGTGACCTCTTAATTTTTCGACTTCTTTACAATTTTGGATACGGTTGTCACAATCAAGCCTTCAGTTAGAAATGGAGACCAAAATAAGAAACCCCAACTCATAATGAGATGACTCGAGCTCTTATGCGAGGTCCAGATAAGGTACTCGGCCAGGAAGAATTGAGTGTATTCCTGTCTACACACATATATCTGTCGAATTCTGATTCATTTAGCGTTACGAGATATATGCTGCTGAGATGACCGTCCACTCGATTAACGTATGTATATATATATATATATATATATATATATATATATATATATATATATATATATATATATATATATATATATATATATGTGTGTGTGTGTGTGTGTGTGTGTAAAACTCACTAATATAGACAGCCGGATGAATAAATCCCTGTCAAACCCCGAGAAGATACGTTTGAATCTTGGCATAGGCAGATAAACTTATAGTATGCATACATATATACATAACATTAAATACATGCATCCTCACACACTCATATATATATATATATATATACATATATATATATATATATATATATATATATATATATATATATAAATATATATATATATATATATATATATATATATATATATATATATATATATATATATATATATATATATATATATATATATATATATATATGGTTTGTGTGTGTGTATATGTGCTTGTTTATACGATAAATGTAAAGCATCTATCAGTTTTAGTGAGTTGCAATGGTTGACAATTTTACAATCTTAATTCATATTAGGGTATGAGGAGAGTAAAACTTTTTTTATTTCACTTCCTTTGTGGCCTAAATATAGTTAGCTGCCCGATAAACATACATTTCCTTAGTGGGCAAAACAGTACGAGAAAACCGAATTAATGCTACGGAAAAAGGTTAAGTCTGGTGGTGCAGCAAACAAAGACTAATCTCCAAACACACAAAACCTTTTCTGGCAGTTTTCATCCGAAGCTTGAGCCAACGTTGGATCATTTTTTTCCCTACAAATCTACTACCACAAAATAAAATTGTTCATGTTGACTGTTACAGGTAAAAACGGAGTTTACTTTTATAGTAATTATGACTCCTTCTCTTGCGATATATTTTTGCTTCACCCTGGCACGTTTTTTAAGGAATAACTCATTTTGCTGGATTTGGATCTTTTATAAGTTCCGATTACCTTTGCAAGGATTTAGGCAGTCAGAATGGTTGCATGTGTAGTCCTCAAACTCCCTCTATTTGCGAAGTGCACAATCACCCATACTTACATACACACACATTATATATATATATATATATATATATATATATATATATATATATATATATATATATATATATATATATATATATACATATATATATATATATATATATATATATATGTATATATATATATATATATATATATATATATATATTATATATATATATATATATATATATATATATATATGTGTGTGTGTGTTTGTGTATGTATGTATGTCTATATATATATATATTTATATATATATATATATATATATATATATATATATATATATATATATGCACATATATACATACATTACATACACACACACACGCACACATATATATGTGTATGTGTGTATATCTATATAGAGGAATTTTTGTTGGTTTATACCCGCGGAACTTTTTCTTTATTTGAACAAATATTGAGCTACAAATATCGTTTAATATAGGTCCAAGCCGACTGTTTATCGCTGTATCTAAACCAATGACCCCTCTTGCACTTATCAATTATAATTCCCCCTTGAGTGCAAGTTATTCCCACCGTGTAATGAATTCTATTTTAAACGATATTCAAAGCCTTAAATTTATGCTGTCTCTCTCTCTCTCTCTCTCTCTCTCTCTCTCTCTCTCTCTCTCTCTCTCTCTCTCTCTATATATATATATATATATATATATATATATATATATATATATATATATATATATATATATATATATATATATATATATAATATATTGAACGTATGTGTACAAAGTAAAGTGATTCAAAAGAAGCAAATGTTTGATGTTACGAAATACTTAACTGCTAATTTTTTTATTGCCAGCTGACAAAAGTTGAAGCAACCGCAGAAAATGTTCTTTTGGTGTGAAGATCTCTATGGTAGGGTTTCCTTCCCGGGAATTTTTCATAAAATCTCGGGATTTCCGGGGAATTTCGTTAAAATTTAAAATGTCCAGAAAATATGACCGTAGATAAAAGATCTATGTCTTCATGATGGCAAAAAGAATATAAAGTTGTTATATGAGGCCATCTGATCGGTGCCATCTACGTCTGTCGAGTCTGAAAGGGCTTTTCCAGTTGCAGGCCTTCTCCTAAGAAAACTTCGAACTCGATGAAGTGACAAAAGCATAAATGCAATTTGCATGTTACGTGGTTGCTATATGTCTGCAGCACACAGTAATTAGTAAATGAATATTTTGCCTTGTTATTTCTTTAACAATATTCATGTGCCTATATATTAGATTCCGCATTAACTTGTGTTTCATTTTTCAACAAATCTCTTTAATGGCGCCTCTCCATTATCCTTCATAATAGAAGCCTTTTCAGAATTATTTGATTTTTATTTTTCTTTATTGGAACAAATACTTTCATGCATTCAAGAAATAATTACATTTCTTGTTATCAAGAAAAATATATTTAAAATCTATAAAAACTCTGGATTTTCAATACTTTATCTTTTTGTATACAATCGTAATTCTTAACTGAAAATTTAAACATGTTTCTGTATTGAATGTTGTATTGGAATTTTGGAAATAACAACAAAAGTTGAAAAAAATCTCTTGTATCAGTGTAATCCAGATGTTATAAAAATGAAATATATATATAAGTTTTGAGTTTATTTTGAAACTCAAAACTTATATAAATTTCATTTTTACAGCATCTGGATTACACTGATGCAGCTTTCAAAGTAGGTATTAATTAGTGTCACAAATGGAGACTGAGTATTTTCTGTATGATATCACTCATTATCATTAGTTGTTGGGCAAAGCTATTTAGTATTTCAAGAAATACATACCCACTAAATAATCCAAATCAGTTGTTTATATTTTGCTAGATGACACCAAATTTGCCAATGTAACTCATTGACAGTTATATACTTTGATATTCTTACCATTAACTACCAGTAAAAATTAATGCTGTTTGTTTTATTATCCCTACTATTAAGATTTTTATCTACTAATCCTTGTAAAACAAATCTACTCTGAATGGTTAACAATAAAAATATATTAAAAAAAAATTGTATTTCACGGGAAATCCCGGGATTATTTTCAAATTGTCCCGAAATCCCGGGATCCAAAATCGGGCTCAAACTGGAAACCCTACTCTTTGGCATTCTCCTCTGTTGACAGTCTTGACAGATAATAATTCCAAACCTATAGACAAGCTCATTCTCTATAATAAATTGTCGAATTAAGTGCTGCATCATTAAAGTATATATGCTATGAGTTTGTGAGTTTTATTTTGTAAGTAGAACTTCTTATTCATAAACAATTAAGTATCTAACATAATATACTCTATTTATTAATGTATATATATATATATATATATATATATATATATATATATATATATATATATATATATATATATATATATATGTGTATATGTATATATATATATATATATATATATATATATATATATATATATATATATATATATATATATATATATATATATGAACTATAGAAAAACATGAGATGAATAAAAGTCAATTTTGTACTTAGGAGACAAAATAATAAAAATCTCTAATTGAGAGATCACAATATAGCTACAAGCAAAAAAGAATTTAACCTACGTGAGACTTACCGTTTTGTACTACCAAGTTACACTGTACTAAGTGGAGCAACTTAATCATGTTTCTATTTCATCTTCTTTGTCAACTAAAAAAGCAGGTTTGCATTACTAGGATAACCTAGTGGGAATAGTAATAAGACATGTTTGACTATCTAGTTATCATATACCTGATGTATAAGAATCGTTTTTGTTAAATCTTGGCGTGCGAGAAACTGAGAACCATTCCAAGTGAAAATGCCAAAAGTTGGAGTGGATGCGCATCGTTCTGGCAGTGGGTTATTCCAAAATTGTACCCATGTTATCAGAGTTTGAATCTCACGCGTTACGACGACACGATACAAGCTGCCAAAACCTTATTAAGGCATAAATCTGAAGTTAAGGTCAGCAAGAGAACAGGCCACTCCCGTGAGTTGGTTGGAATAGTGAGAGAATCAAAAATATTTAGGAAAAAATTATACTGATTTCGTTTTAGTTTTTAAAAACAATGCTCAGTCTTGACGGAAATAAAACAAGACAGTGAAAATCTGATCTGTTAAAAACATTTCTTTACATTAAATTTTATTTGTGGAAGTATCGCAAATTATTATTTAAAATAAATTTTCCATTTTATACACCAATTACATGATTTTCAAATTCGAAACAACACTTAATTTACAAAAATTTATTAGAATATATTTTATTCAACTTTCTATAAATTCGTAACATCTAATAATGTTTGCAATATTACTTAGATGAGATTTTATTCAAAATAATCTTTGCTAGTCTTCATGTTCATCATACTTTCATAGCTCATAGTTTTGGTAGTCTGTTGTTTTTTTGGTAAATTAATTTATTTTCAATAACTGTGTCCTAAGTCCTTCAGGAAATTCAGTTCGAGCAAAAAATATTTCAAAGCAACCGCTAAAAATGGAAAAACTCAAAACAGTCCATTCTGATTTTTCTTTCCAAGCTTCAAGGGAGCAAGAATTCAATATCCAAAAGAAAATGTTTGTACCGCTAAAAACAGACTATGGTCCACCTTTACAGACAAAAAATATTCAAACTCGCATAACAGAATGAAAACAAATCATGGAAGCTGAAATTGATCAGCAGGAAGTTTCCAATAAAACACAATCGCAATAATCTCTCTGCCATTTAGACCTGATGTAAGCTGTGCCGTCTGCCAGAAAAACTACAATACTTTAATCCATTTATTTTTCACGCCAACAAAATATTTCTTTCGCAGTTTCAAAATTTTTTGAGATTCACAAAATACTTATTCTTTCCAAATATAACCTTGTATTTCATTTAATTTTACAACTTTTTGTCGCTTTTACTTTTTCAAGACCTTTCTCTTTTTAAATTAAAGAAACATATTTTCATAACAAGTGAGCGCTAAGGATTTTCTGTTTTAGGTTTGTGACTGAAGATATTTCACGTCGATGAACACTCATAAAAATACATATAAATACTATATAAATGTATGTATACACACACACACACACACACATATATATATATATATATATATATATATATATATATATATATATATATATATATATATATTATATACACACACACACACACATATATACATACATATATATATATATATATATATATATATATATATATATATATATATATATATATGTATGTATGTATGTGTATAACTGGGTACGAAGATATGGAACAAGATGAATGTATAAATAAAGACAACTGCCAAGACGGGAAAACTGAAACACGCAGCAGAATATATATATATATATATATAGAATATATATATATATATATATATATATATATATATATATATATATATATATATATATATATATATATATATATGTGTGTGTGTGTGTGTGTGTGTGTGTGTGTGTGTGTGTGTTATGTGGGTCAGTAGGTTAATTAGTTTATTACTTATTTCATTGGATTTATATCGCCTTGCTTTACCTAAGACCCATGTAATTCTGTCAATTAAGACCAGAATTAAAGCTCTAAAGGACAGATACTAAATAGATTAGGTCGCCAGCTGAAACTAGTACAACAGATAATAGAGGTTTATTGAATAACCACGTGAATTAATTCACCAAACTTACTGGGAAACTAGTTTTGATTTTTGTCGAGTGAAAGTAATTCTCATCGTGATGCCCAGTCAGGGGTCTCTCTCTTCGGATTGCCAACAGTTCTTTATCGTATATCCTAGGGATTTATGAAATTGTCTGTCATACACTATGAAAGAAGCGCTGGCCACACGCTCTCCTTTCTTGGTCAAGCAAAATTAAAATAAAAAGGAAATGGATTATTTACAGGAGCTAATAGCAGCTCAAAATATTAGTCCTAATCAAGACAAAATGCCTCAATGCTAAATATAAATGACTGCAACAGATTTAATATGACTCTTCCAACGCTTTTATCAGGCAGTTGAAAGCAGTGAACGTCGAAATGAGGCTTCTTGGCACTGATGATGTGGATCTTCTCCAAGCAAGAGAAGTTGTCCAAGTCTCAAGGCGTACACGCTTCTGGGAAAGATGTATCCAGATAACAATCTTGCACTTCAGAAACTCTCACTTGTCATTACTTAGTGACAAGGGATGAATCTTATATCAAGAATAGTACTTTTACCACCATGGAGGATAAATTATGTTATTTCACTAGACAACAATGAATGCACTTAATGTTTGACATCATAAATGGGATATGCTTTACTAGCTCTTAGTCAGGAACTGTTTAAGAGATGAAAATTTGAACAAGGAAAAATGAGAGTTTCAGTTGAAGGGAAAGAGAACTGGGAGTAATTGTCACAATCAGACTTACAGCTGGGTAAGATAATGCAGTGATCAATTGCATTAAGATTCCTTGGTCCATTTGGAATTTTCTCCCTCGTGTTAAGGACAAAGGGGGAGAGACAAAGCAGGCTCAGAGAGAGACCTGAGTACGTCCTCTCTGGAAGATATCTGCACTGAAAGTCACAATGTGTGGGTAGCTTATGGAGGTTTGCTTCAGGCTCCTCCCACCAAAGGTCTGGCCTGAAAATGACAATAAACTCACCAGTACACAGGTCAAAGTAGACTAAGCTGTAGGAACAGTATCTCTATGGTCTGTCCTAGTAAAACCTATCCCTGATTTATGGTCCTCTGAGCTAAAATTCTCACCCGTTGGCCAGGTGTGTACATTAGTTTGAAAACAACACCTGGGTTTCCCGCCTTGACTCCCTCTCACGCGAGCAGCCAACATTGTCTGCCTTTTACTTTAATGAAACGTAATTTATTATTCTACTAAGAGGCAAGGAAAGGACGTCGAACAGCAAATATGTATAATATATATATATATATATATATATATATATATATATATATATATATATATATATATATATATATATATATATATATATATATATATATATATATATATATAATGAAACGTAATTTATTATTCTACTAAGAGGCAAGGAAAGGACGTCGAACAGCAAATATTTATAATATATATATATATATATATATATATATATATATATATATATATATATATATATATATATATATATATATATATATATATATATATATATATATATATACATATATATATATATATATATATATATATATATATATATATATATATATATATACATATATATATATATATATATATATATATATATATATATATATATATATATATATATATATATATATATATATATATATATATATATATATATATATATATATATATATATATTACACACACACACACACACACACACATATATATATATATATATATATATATATATATATATATATATATATATATATATATATATATATATATATAATGTGTGTGTGTTTCTGCGTATAGCATGCTTGTCTGTGTGTGCCTTTCATTGCAATTTTCTTCTACCCAGTTAATTTTACAAACTTCTGATAAATTAACCAGACTTCGACACGCTGAAAAGTGTCATCTTTAACTCGGGAATTTTTTCTTTTTAATATTTTCACTATCATGGTGATATTAAGAATTTAGTTATTGTTATCAGGAACAAATGAGAAACATTAAAAGAAACCGAATGGTATATGCTCTACTGTGAACGTTTACGTTTGGTTAAAAAAGGGTCCTCTGATCACTCAATTTGTTTTAACTCGAAATTCAATCGTTCGTTGTCGACCACCAGCGCCACCATTTATCTGCGCCCAGATAAATGTCGTGTCTATTGTTTGGAAATGATGGATGACTCGCATAGACGAGTTACATCAATTTTAAAGCCAAAAAAGAACAAATGAATAGTAGTCCAGAGTCATCGCTGAAATGCTGAGCAGGTTTTTTGCAGCTCTCTGTAAGGACATTACGAGATTCCATTTTTATTTCATGTTGTGAAAAAACTAGTGTAAGAGACGTTTCTCATCCTGAAGAGATACCTAATGAAAACAAAGGATATTTAGACGATATTTTATTTCATAAAAAAACTTTAATGGAATTCCAACAAGAATTCTGAAGCGGAATATCTCTTACTTCACTTCTTCCAACTTTTATAGGGCTCTGGACATTCTGTATATATATACCGTATGAGGAGGATCAGGATAGCCAGAAGACGCGGTAACATTGTAGCCATAATAATTATTTCTAAAATCATACATAAGCCCAGCCGGGCTTTCGGGAATACATAACTTTTCCCGTCGTCAGGGTTGCTTATCTATAGGATGGCATGAAATAAGATGAAACAGTAAGAAACCTGTACTGACTGAACTTATCTAAAAGTATTAAAGCAGCTATAAACGACAACACTTAAAAATACACGGGATCCCCCCGCCCAGGAATCTTCTTTCGCTAATATTTTTATGACACATTTAGAGGACTAATTTTTTCATAAGTGCCCAAATACTTTTAAACCCATATTTTAAAGATGATGTGTAGAGGACACGCTTTTACTTTTTCTGAAGAATGTAATGCCCTGTTGTTTTTAGATTTTGTTGACTCCTTTCATCCTAATATTAGTTTCACTATGGCAAAGGGATGTAATGGTTGCATTTCCTTTTTGGAAATTTTGCTCTCTTGTTCTGAGGTAACTTTGTGACTAACATTTTTAGAAAGAACGTTTACCGGCTTAGGGTTGAACTTTTTCAATTATTGTCCCCTGATTTTCAAAGCTTATTCCTATAGAACTCTCATTATAGAGCCTTTTCTCTTTACCCTAACTTGAGTAACTCTCACTTAGAAATCATAAAATTATCAAAGAATCTTTAGACTATTTTAAGCCAAAAACTGTAGTTTGCACCGCACCCAAACTGATAATGTATGTCTCTCTACCAACCACTAATAATTCGGCCCTAATCAAATGTAAATTATTGTCACTCTTGAGCCATCTGTACCCATATGTTGATTTCAGGCATTCTTTTAATAACCCTCAAGGAGTCGAAAGACCTGTTTAGCTTGAAAGACACTCCCACAGTTGATACTTACCTGTATAGTTTGCAATTTCTATTGTCCAGAATGTAATTTCGTGACTTCTGTGAGATGTACCAATCTCCTCATAAGGGTGTCAGCCATCGTACATGTTTACCTTTGAGAAAAAAAGGAACATGGTTCCATCAGACTCCATGCCAAGCCATTTGTTCCGTTCTCAGCTACCACTCTGTTGGCCGCGAGTTCGAATCTCCGACCGGCCAATGAAGAATAAGAGGAATTTATTTCTGGTGACAGAAATTCATTTCTCGCTATAATGTGGCTCGGATTCCACAATAAGCTGTAGGTCCCGTTGCTAGGTAACCAATTGGTTCTTAGCCACGTAAAATAAGTCTAATCCTTCGGGCCAGCCCTAGGAGAGCTGTTAATCAGCTCAGTGGTCTGGTTAAACTAAAATATACCTGCCACCATCGCACAGAATATAGTAATTTTCAAATTCTTGGAAAAATTTTTTTTTCTTCCGTTTTTAGAACCCCTCCATATTAAACAACAGTCACCAATACTCAACAGCCAAACTACCTCAGTTCAATTGTACATTGCATAGTTTTTAAAACCACACTACTTCAGCCTCTTCCATTCCCAGTCTCTACTCTTAACTCGGCCAGAAATCTGCTGAAAACAGAAATGAACAGTCAGTTTTCAAGTTCACCATTTGTACTATATTATTATTATTATTATTATTATTATTATTATTATTATTATTATTATTATTATTATTATTATTATTATTATTATTTCTGTTTAGTTAGTCAATGCGTTTGCATCCGTTTTGATTTACAATCAATTTCCGTTTTTATGTCCCATTTTATATACTATCATTTATTTTACTCATCGTATACTTTTTCTCCCATTATTATGTATATTTTAAAGAGTTGCAATGATAGATGTTTTAACACTTTTAGATCTAGTCAATCAGTCCAATTTTCTTACTGTTTCATTTTATTTCACGCCACTCTATAGATAAGTGACTGATGATGGGAAAAGTTATGAATTCCCGAAAGCTCGGCTGTGCTTGTGTGTGATTTTAGAATTAATAATGATGTCTACAATGTTACCATGTCTACCGGCAATCCTGTTCCTCCTTAACTGAAGTTTTCTAGAAACAAAAACATAACCAGTTATATATATATACTGTTATATATATATATATATATATATATATATATATATATATATATATATATATATATGTATGTATGTATGTATGTGTGTATGTATGTATGTATGTATGTATGTATACGTAACGTTCTCATATGAAAATCATTTGTCCAAGAAGTGCACGTAAAAATGACAAAAACTACGAATTTTTATATTATACACACATACATATATATATATACACACATTATATATATACATACATATATATATATATATATATATATATATATATATATATATATATATATATATATATATATATATATATATATATATATCACCCACCTGAAATTATATCTGATGAAAGCTTGGTGTGGAAACTGAAGCCAATTCGCTCGGAGCATTATTAGGAAATGGAAGAGATTTTAGGTAAAAAAAAAAAATTTTCATCAACAAAATTCTGGCATCAGTCCTCTTTTGATTGGTCGTTACCTTAAAGGAGGTCTTGAAAGCTAATGAGTTCCATTGCAGAGTGCTTTCGGGAAGCGAGAATTCACCCTGGAAATCTTACGAAAAAACCGTAATGATTTTGGAGAGAGAGAGAGAGAGAGAGAGAGAGAGAGAGAGAGAGAGAGAGAGAGAGAGAGAGAGAGAGAGAGAGAGAGAGGTAATAGCCTGTTTCCCCTTATATGTTTCGTAAGCACTACAATCTATTATTGCTTTTCGAAACTGACGCGTTAAATTTGAGGATGGTCAATTTTCCACAGATCTTAGAAGGAGGGTTATGATCACGTAAGTGCTGAAAACGCAATAAAATGTTCCAGAAAATGGTAATTCATCAATTATTCTGAAACCACTGCTAAAATTACTGAAAGGGAACTACATAGTGTTTATACTGAATACCTAAGAGAAACCGCAAGAAACTGAAGGGTAAGACTAAGTCTCAAAGAGTTAATTTTTTTATTTTTTGTATTTTTACGGGCACTTCTTGAACAAACGATTTGTATATGAGAGATAATTACGCATTTTTTGTTTTAACTTATGACAGAGGAAACCAATATAACCCAGAACCCAGGTATTGCGTTCTGAAGATTATTCATACATGGATCAGAAGATCCTTGACGTACATCCCACTTACTACGGAAAGTCATTTCACCTTAAAGAAGATTTGAAATTCAGTCTTTGTTCACGGAAAAGCACTCGTGCTTTGAAGCTGGCCGATGGAATCGACCGAAAGCCTTTCGAATATCTTGGAGGAACAGTGAACCATCGCGGTGGCATTGAAGCATTTCTTTGCACAACCACTCCAGTTCTCCCTCCCAACTTCAGAAGGTAATGATAGTATTGTTATCTCACCCTCAAGGCTTTCCTGACCAGAGCTTTCGTCAAAATTCTTATTTCTGGCTTTTGAGGAGATTGTAAACATTCCTGAAAAAAAATCAAACTTACGATGGGAGTGGATCCGCCTCCTGGTCCTCGATTACTGATACCCTTTACACAAGTGACTATACGTCATTTATTAATTACCAACTTTGCATATAACGTCTATCATTACGTTAATTTCTGTATACTGGAAATGCTTTCTCTCTAACTGAAAATATCAGGAATTTGTTCTGAAAAATTTTCCACTAAACATGTGAAAGACAAAAATTCAATATCTAATTGATAAATCTGAGGAGTTCGAGAGAAACAAAATTTCGAGTCGTTTCCATTTCGGATTTATTTCCAATCTTCCCTCGTTCTTCGTTGTACATATTTCAAATTTCGTTTGAAAATAAGAAAATAACGTCATACACATACTTACATACATACCCATATATACATAATATATATATATATATACATATATATATGTATGTATATATATATATATATATATATATATATATATATATATATATATATATATATATATATATATATATATATATATATATATATATATATATATATATATATAAGTGGTTAGACCGTCGACTGGAGTTGTTGGAATGTACTGTGTCGAGTGTTCGAGACACTTGCGTACCGATCCATTTATCACTTATAATTCCACTTCGGTGATGATTCCCCGTCAGGGATATTCCCGAAGTAGCGTGAACTGGATATTAAACGACATTTGTAGCTTAATAATTATATATATATATATATATATATATATATATATATATATATATATATATATATATATATATATATATATATATATATATATATATATATATATATATATATATATACAATTTATAGAGAGAGAGAGAGAGTCGTACGTTCCCTATAGACGTGTAAGTGCCTCTACGAAATTATGTTGAGATATAGGGATCATTTCTTCACGGCCATAGTATTAAGAAAACTGAAAGAAAGCTGTCTGACCGCTGAAGTATTTCATATACAACTGAACTCTGCTCCTATCTCGAGTTTGATCGTTCTGAAAAAGCTTAAGAGCTGGACCGTTCTCATAACCGTGAGCAATACTCTCATTTCACCTCATATAGTCAGTATAAAATGGACGAATGCTCAAAAATCCCAAATGCTACCACCCCTTTTAGTACCGACGCCCGATCAAATATTTACTTCTATGTAAACATCGAAGTTTATTCGTTGATGGCAAACAAATAGTAAACTCATAATCAACGCGCTTCCTTTCTCGATTAAATATCATAATTATCAAGGCCATCACCCCGTACGAGGGTAGTGCCGTCAGTGCACCTCACACGGCGCACTGTAGGTATTACTAGCTCTTCGTTGGGAGAGTCGGTAGAGCTGTGGACTAGCGCTCGCTAGGCCCGAGTTCGAGTCTCCGGCCGGCTGATGAAGAGTTAGGGGAATTTATTTCTGGTGATAGAAATTCATTTCTCGCTATAATGTGGTTCGGATTCCACAATGAGCTGTAGGTCCCGTTGCTAAGTAACCAATTGGTTCTTAGCCACGTAAAATAAGTCTAATCCTTCGGGCCAGCCCTAGGGAGCTGTTAATCAGCTCAGTGGTCTGGTAAAACCAAGGTATAGGCATTACTTAAGGTTCTTTGGAGTGTTCCTTCGTCCCTTAGCTGCAACCCCTTCATTCCTGTTACTGCACCTCCGTTTATATTACCTTTCTTCCATCTTACTTTCCACCCTTTCCTAAAAAAACGTAACTGGGAGGTCTTCCTCCTGTTACCTTTTAAAACTTTCTTGACTCTCACTTTCCCTTTCAGGTCTGAATGGCCTTATAGGTCATAGCGCTTGACCTTTGGCCTACATTTTATATTCCAATTCCAATCAAGGCCATCTGGAAAGTCCTCTTTCACCAAAAATAACTTATCCTTCATGTACTTCTAAAAAGCTAATTATGCTTTTCTTTTGGGAAGGGATTTGTTTCGTTTGTTTTATCTGTTTTTTTTACCTGTGTTTAACTATATTAAAATACACTATGCTATTGTAAGTTTGACGGTAATTATACTCAACATGATTAATACAAGTTTACCTTCATTACTATGACAAAGAATAGGCATTTTTAGACTTTCATAAAATTCATCAATTACTTTTTAAGATACATAAAAACTTGCTGAAGATACTGTATTGCCACTGTTAGCACGGACCTTCTAATAAATATATATTTCTTCAATATTTCAATGCATCCATCTTTCTTCAACATTGCTTCACCGCTTATCAGGCACACTAAATCTTTTCAGCAGCACAGTGCTCTCCATAGCATTTCTATCTTCATTTACCTACCTTTACTCGTCACTGAATGTGTCCTGTGTTTTTAGATTACATTTATATTTATTCCAGTTTTCTTCGTTCATCTCGTCATGCAGAGTAATTGCAGTTCCATATCTCATCGAAAATACTGCTATTGTGCTTGCCAAAAATCTTCATAGAATGGATGCCTTCCATGATACGTGGATTTATAAAAAAAGACTGCCTTTCCACGACAGTTTCGTTTGAAGGAAAGCATTCCTTTCTCTTAAATATCAGCTTTGCCTACGATTTTACAGATCTCCAAATACCTCTCTCTTCTAGGGATGAGCTTTCGTACAATCTCCCGTCACTTCATCAGTCCAAATGCCCTCGGAGCTTCCGTCGAAAATAATCAGTGCTGTTCCCTCGGTTTTCAGCGTCTGGGATATTGACGTGTAATGACTAATTCGTAGCATTCGTGCTCCATTTCTCTTTCCCTCGGTAAAGCAGTCCCAAAGCGTGAATAACGGTAGCCTGTCTCCTCTCTTTTGTCTAGCCAATTATAGATATATTTTCACATCATATTTGTAATTCTTTTTGTGTTTGTGTGTGTGTGTGTGTGTTATGAATCGATTTGCAAAAACATTAGCTTAGGCTCAACCATCGTAACACCGCCCACCTTTGGAATATGCATTTAGTCGAAGTGGGTACCGTGGCCCAGCAGTTAACCATTGGCTCACGTTTGCTAGTCCTGTGGATCATTCCAATCCTATTGGCCACCAGTCCATCCAGCTGTGAGTGGGCATCAGTTTCTGTTGGGGCTGGATAAAAGTGCCTGGGGCTAGCAATCTCATCCGCATATCATTGATACATGTGGTAGATAAGTTTTGTAATTGACGAATAAATGAGAGATATACATTTGTGGAAACTGGATAGCCTCAAAGAACACTTACACACATAACACACACAATATATATATGTATATATATATATATATATATATATATATATATATATATATATATATATATATATATATATATATATATATATATGCTAATATGTTTATTTCGATGAGTGAGTATGAATATTGCCGAAAAGCGCATCATATTTACTGAAGCACATCTGTAAGAGGCGGAACTTTTGTTGTCCAGTTTCACAAGAGATATTCTCGTCTTTCTATTTCTTATGACGAAGAGGTGTTGTAGGGCACGGAAGGTTCTCTCTGGTACTGCAGTAGAGCTAGGTTTTATTTGTTGTTCCCTTCTCTTTTCTTCAACAAATGAGCGAGATAGGCCGGGAAAGGTGACAGAGGAAGCGAGAGTCTTATTATGCTATGAATATGTATATTAGTATGCCGACACTCTAAAGGGTTCCCCGAAGAATTCTGTCTAAAGAGAGAATAGAAGAGTAATCCTTAAAGTACCTGGGCGTTTATTGATTCTTCGTCCAGAAAGGCAATGGGACCCACAGAGAGAGAGAGACTCTTTAACTAAATTCTTATTAATATTTTGTGATGCTAGTCTTAGTAAAGTCAGCTGAGATTTTCTTGAAAACTCTGAGATGCAAGTAGGAATTCTTCATAATCATTCCCTTGTTATGGAAAAAAGCTTCGTATGTCCAATTTTTTTCCAACTCGTTTGCACCTGCAACATAGTTTTCTTTTTTCTTATAAATCTCACAATTTTATAGTTTCTACATCTTTTCTTTTTGTCTGATTACTCATTACACTTTATATTTTATTACTCTTTCTCATAGATCAATATTTTTAGAAACGATTAATTGTCGAAAAAAATGTACTGCGATCCCATCCTTTACTGTAGATGCCGAGTGGCTTCCTTATCATTGGTCGTCTTGCTAATTACAAAGAAGTTTTGAACTTTGGATCGTGTTAAGAGAGCGCCACAGTCCCTAGGGCAAACTGCTATGGATTTATGTTGAAGAGCTTATGACAAAAGAAGTTGAGAATCTTCTTAATAGGCATAGAACACACAGAAATTAATTATATGCTATTATATATCATAACACATAGGAAAAGAAAAAGGGACTGGGATAGAAACAAATTAACATACACTAAATATCAGCTTTCTTTTTATATAGAACCAATTTTGGTAGATATTTTAATCCTTTCAAAAGTCATCAAATTATGGTACCTCTTCTTTAAAACGACCATTCTATCTAATGCCTGAACTGCTAAGAAAAATTTATTTTCTAGCACAGAGGTATAATCAACCTTTCGTCATTCACTCCCTCCTCAAACGTGTCCATTCATTTGGAAAACCTTTCCTAATGGAAGGGAGAGATGATATGCTGCTGACAAAGGGAGCTTCGTCTTTTGATGAAAGGGTCTCAGGCTCTCATACCAAGAGGTCTTATTATCTTCAACAGAAGATAATATGGCATTATAAAAATGGAAATCGTTTTATGAAGATGGACACTAGAGTTCAATTATGAAACATCGGAGATTATCTCATTTTGTAAGGCTGGAGCAGTTCTGAATACTGCAAAGTGGAGATTTTAATTTGGGGACACTTTTTTTTTCCTGCAACTGCCAGACTTTGAGATTCTTCCTGATTCTGTTTGAGTGGCTCTCAAAACCTTCCACTTTCGGGGTTAGGATCACTTTTTCAGTTCCACTCCTTTTTCTTGCTTTCCTCTAGCTTTAGCTAGACAATTTTACCACTGAACTTCAGGCTGGTCGCGAGAAACCTGACCATCAAAAGAACCTGAAGATTAACATCTTCGGAAGCCACTCCCCTGAGGCAAAATACAAAGACAGTTACATAAACAGTCTCCCAGCAGGTGTGATTCTCACCGAAGGAATCAGACTCCTTCCTAGTTTCAATCGGGATGCCGCAGTGAATGTTTCGGAGAGATAATAATAGAACTTGAACTCTGAACGCAAGTTCAGTTTTATATTTTCACTGTTAAAAGTTTTGTTTTCTGATTATAGACTCGAGTGCATTGCAGGCATCATTTGAACACATTGAAGAACAATCACCAAAATAACCATTTACAAACATTAAAGTCTCACTGAATTCTAACCCTTTACAGGCAGTAAAGTTTACTGAAATTAAAGTCTGTGTTTGTATTTTTATAACGAAGTTTGCTAATTTCTGGGCTCCGTGTTGATTAAAATTACCTTTGGGTATTTTGATATTATGGTAGTAGACATTTTATAATTAAATCGTCGTCAACAAAAGGCTATAGATTTACCACTACTGATTTATCTTTACACGTTTAATTTCTTTTGATTTGTGAGTAATTTTTTTTTATTAGGGACAGAAAGTTTAAATTTATAGAACCATCAATAGATTTTGTTCTAGAAATCTTTGACCAGGGTTTATTATGCTCGCTTCCAAATATATAGATTTGTGAGGAAGAGTAATAATATACGAAGTGGCAAAGAGTAATTGGACATAAAAGAAAAGATGTAGAAACTTTAAAATTTTAAGCTGTGTTAATATCTCAAAACTATGTTGCAGGTGCATAAAAGTACACACACACATGATATATATATATATATATATATATATATATATATATATATATATATATATATATATATATATATATATATATATATATATATATATATATATATATATATATAATGGATATTTGAAGCATTTTACATAACAAAAACATGATTTGATGGCTTTTCTATGTCTCTTTTTCTGGTTTTCAAGAGAATCTGAATTGAATCTACTAAGATAAACATAACAAAATATAAGTAGGATGTTATTAATACATAAAACCTGAAAGCGAAGGGTTTTGGATCTCTGGGGAGCATCGTCCCAAAGACAGGATCTGTGCTTTATGTAACATCAGCAAGCCTGTAGCTATACTTATGAATCTTAAATCCCCTCTCTCTGATGCCTTTGGCAGAACAGTCTTCTTCCAGTTACTGTTATTACTTTCTGCTTTTGCTCATGTTCACTTAACACCACTGACCTTGTGTCGTTCTTCAGTTACTTTAATTACTTCCATTAGGTTTTTGCTATCATCTCAACCACAGGCTGATGTCCTGTACATAGGAAGCCAATATACACTGCATGGATAGTTTCATTCAATTCAGAATGATGAGGGAGAAAATGAGTCCCCCTTTTTGATCACAAAACGAAATGGAAAAGTGATTTAACGTTCAACATATTCTCGATGATTATTGCCATACGTCCAACTTTTTTTTTCATCCCATACCTCAGGCACACAGATTATATAAAAAAATAAACGTTAACTTGCTAGGGAATACCAGCATCAATTGCATTTGACAAGAACTACCAATGACACTATAGTAGCATTGATACAATTTCTTATTTTATCATCTGTTTACCTGCTACTCGGGAATACAGGTTTTACTATGCCAACAGGAAGTCAAGAAGAATAACATCGGATGTATTGTGGACAAGATTATCGTACATTATTATATCGCTTTCTAAGTAACATACACGTATAAGTCTGTAATAATTTGTCATATAACAGCCTTATCCAAAGTTTACGCTCTTGAAATAATCATTGTGACTACTAACGCAATTTAAAGGGATTTTGTACACTAATTTTGCAATTATAGTACAACCAAATGTATGTAAGTTTAAAATATATGTATGGGAAACAAAATAGTGACGTTAAACTAATGGCATAGATATTAAACATGTTAAAGAACTGAAAAGTAAAAGCTGTCTGTATATAATATATACAATAGATGCTCAACATCTATTGTATATAATATTATACAACAGATGTTGAGCATTTTAACTTTAAATCCTTTGACTTTTGCTTTGCCAGCTGAGAGAACAATCGTTTGCCGATTGTTTCCTTGGTAGGTTGTTGCCTCCTTCGCTATTTGTGCTTTTTCTTTGTTGGGGGAGTTGACGTCTGTCGCCTTGTCTTAGACAGCGTCAGTCAGGTTCAGAGCGGCAGAGAGTCAGATCCAGGGCAGCAGCAAGTCGTAGTATCCCGGCAGCAAATGGCGCTTCGATGGCTCAACCGTTGTTGGTCATCTGTGTGAGGATTTGTTCTTTCAGCAGCAAATGGCGTTTTGATGGCTCAACCATTGTTGGTCATCAAATGTTTGATGGCTCAACCGTTGTTGGTCATCTGTGTGAGGATTTGTTCCTTCAGCAGCAAATGGCGTTTTGATGGCTCAACCATTGTTGGTCATCTGTGTGAGGATTTGTTCCTTCAGCAGCAAATGGCGTTTCGATGGCTCAACAGTTGTTTGTCATCTGTGTGAGGATTTGTTCCTTCAGCAGCAAATGGCGCTTCGATGGCTCAACCATTGTTAGTCATCTGTGTGATGGCTCAACAGTTGTTTGTCATCTGTGTGAGGATTTGTTCCTTCAGCAGCAAATGGCGCTTCGATGGCTCAACCATTGTTGGTCATCTGTGTGAGGATTTGTTGGCGCTTCAGCTGTGTGAGGATTTGTTCCTTCAGCAAATGGCGTTTCGATGGCTCAACAGTTGTTGGTCATCTGTGTTCCTTCAGCAGCAAATGGCGTTTGTTCCTGTTCGGCAACCAGTGGCTGTCTTGGTGGCACGACGAGTTCGTGCGTTTGGCTGCATCCTCGTTGACAGTGGTGACTGTCTCGACAACTCTTAGGAGTTTGTCTGTTTAACTGTGTTCATCTCTTGCATTCATTTTGCTGTTATTGTTTTATGTATTATGCTGCCTGATTTTGCATTTATTGTAATCTTTGTTTTACAGCTTTTTCATTATTTGTGTTATGTTTTGTGCTGCTTGTTTTTTTATATTTATGCTGCCTGTTTATTTATGTAATTAGTTTTGCTGCCTGGGTATTGTTTATTATGATGCTTTTGAATTGTTTATTAATTTGCTTTTGTAATGATTATTGACTTGGTTTTACATGTATATTTTACTGACTCTGTTTAATGCCTATTGTGTGGTCATTTGTAATGTTTGTTGAGTTCTTCATGCTTATGATGTTATTGGTCATTTTTGATGTTCATTTATTACTGACTCATTTTTGTACATGTGTTAAATTGAACCTGACTCACCTGTATATTTTGTAAATAAATTAATTTTGTAATTTTTTGGGTTTTGTTCTGCTCCTTCCTCCTTTGTTTGTCACCTTTCGTCAGTCATTTCAGCCCAATTACTTGTTTTTATTTCGAACCTGCTGATCTCTGAAAGACGAGATCATAACATTGGCGACCTTTGGCTAGGATTGGTTCTGTTTTGGCTGGCGGGGGTGTGGCAGCATCCGGGGCAGGGGGGGTAATTTTTGTGATTGTAAAAGAAAAAAAATTTTTTTAAATTTTTTTTTTTCTGTTAGGTAGGGTGTGAGAGCAATCGTTTGCCGATTGTACCCTTGGTAGGTTGTTGCCTCCTTCGCTATTTGTGCTTTTTCTTTGTTGGGGGAGTTGACGTCTGTCGCCTTATCTTCGACAGCGTCAGTCAGGTTGAGAGCGGCAGAGAATCAGGTCCAGGGCAGCAGCAAGTCAGTTTCAGGGCAGCAGAGGAGTAGTATCCCGGCAGCAAATGGCGCTTCGATGGCTCAACCGATGTTGGTCATCTTTGTGAGGATTTGTTCCTTCAGCAGCTAATGGCCTTTCGATGGCTCAACCATTGTTGGTCATCTGTGTGAGGATTTGTTCCTTCAGCAGCAAATGGCGTTTCGATGGCTCAACCTTTGTTGGCCATCTGTGTGAGGATTTGTTCCTTCAGCAGCAAATGGCGTTTCGATGGCTCAACTGTTGTTGGTCATCTGTGTCAGGATTTGTTCCTGTTCGGCAACCAGTGGCTGCCTTGGTGGCACAACGAGTTCGTGCGTTTGGCTGCATCCTCGTTGACAGTGGTGACTGTCTCGACAACTCATAGGAGACTGTCTGTTTAACTGTGTTCATCTCTTGCATTCATTTTACTGTTATTGTTTTATGTATTATGCAGCCTGATTTTGCATTTGTTGTATTCTTTATTTTACAGCTTTTTCATTATTTGTATTATGTTTTGTGCTGCTTGTTTTTTTATATTTATGCTGCCTGTTTATTTGTGTAATTAGCTTTGCTGCCTGGGTATTGTTTATTATGATGCTTTTGAATTGTTTATTAATTTGCTTTTGTAATGATTATTGATTTGGTTTTACATGTATATTTTACTGACTTTGTTTAATGCCTATTGTGTTGGTCATTTGTAATGTTTGTTGAGTTGCTCATGCTTATGTTTTTGGTCATTTTTGATGCTCATTTATTACTGACTCATTTTTGTATATGTGTTAAATTGAACCTGACTCACCTGTATATTTTGTAAATAAATTAATTTTGTCATTTTTTTATTTTGTTCTGCTCCTTCCTCCTTTGTTTGTCACCTTTCGTCAGTCATTTCAGCCCAATTACTTGTTTTTATTTCGAACCTGCTGGTTTCTGAAAGACGAGTTCATAACACCAGCAAAAACTGGAAGACGATAAAGACAGATTGTTTATATCATGATTAATGTATTAAAGTTACTTTCAATTCAATGTTTTGTATGCATACACACCAAGCTCACGCTATTTAATCAACATTTCCAGTACAGTTACCTAACGCTAATCCATTTTAAAAGGAATAAAAAAATTTAAGAGATTTTGATAAATAGCAAATATGTGAAATAATACGTGGCAAGACTAAATAATAGGGAGCTATGCTTGTTTCACTGATATCTTTTCTTAAGTAAAAGACTCGAGCTTCATCTTCAAGATAGACCTGGGCCCTGTGATACATCCTTCGGCTCGATACATTCTGAGTCAGCGCTTACTGAATTTCACTAGCGAAGATGCTGACAGCCTGGAGGCAATATTGGATCGAGATCCAGAAATTTAATTTCCTCTTTTATCTTATTTATTATTTCACGTCTTCCGTTCAACTCCTCAGAAGTTTCATTTTGAAGACACGAAAAATAAAAATATGATAAATTCACGTATTTTACTTGATGAAATATAAATATTTTCCTCCTGGGGTTGCAGATCTGAGTTTATCCATTTTATACCGTGGATTGATCTCACAACATCAAAAATCGCCGACTTCCCAAACAATAGCCAATGTTTATAAGAAGAAAACATATTTTAAGGTTTGCTTGTTTACTATACACAAAGTATTCTCATTGTTGCCAATTATTTTTCGACAACAGATGAATAATAGCAATAATGAAACTTTAGAAAAAAAAAAATTCTATCAAGTTAAGGTTACTAAGGCACCCAGTGAAATGCACCGAAGTGCTGTGTTGGCTTTGACCTGGGAGATCCCATACGACTTCAAGACTTACCAGGTTAATTGAAAAATTCAGCACGAGAATCGTTTCACTGCTGTGTGCAGACAGCATTTTACTGCGAAGAGCGGAAACTGTCCGCTACCTTTCTCATCAGGAGGTGCTTCTTTATGCGTGAGTTGGTTCGTGCGTTGATCAAAACGGAGTTCCTGGGCTGCCAGACGAGGAAAACTCTACGGTAACAGGTTACTACATTTAACTTTTTTTTTTCAATCACAACCTTGGCTATAGTTGTTTGTTTGACTTAATGGATATGGAAAATATGAGCGTTTTATTTACATCGAGATAAAGGATTCCCTGGATTACTCAGAACAAAAGAAATGAACAGTACGATTTGGGTGTAGAGTTCCTGTTGCCAGAGTCAGCAATCTCTTGTCAGTGGGTCTCACTGTTCTTCTGGCATTTGCTCGTGCTCGTACTTGATGTTCCTCGCATGTTCATTGTGGCGCTCGAGTCTCGTATCGCCCAAACTTTCGTCCTAGCTACACGTAAAACAGTGCACAACAATACATTCTGATCATCAATAAAATGAAGGAGTTTTCTCAGCATTATATCGTGTTCTGTGCTGAAAATTAACAATACAATACAATGAAAACGAATGCTGAGAAAAACGTGATGAGGTCGTGATTTCATACTTCATGGTACTTATCACTAACAAGATTTTGCACCATGTGGAAAGAAACGTGTATATGTACATTAACGCCTTTCAGTGACTTACTCAGTTAGACCCATAATTTGTCATGTTAAAGAAAACTTTTTGAACGAAAAATAAAACTACCAAGAGAGGCCAGGTAAGCTATAAGTGGATCGAGGAGAACTTTTAAGTTCTTTTATATTATCGAGTAAATAGTTTCTCAAAACATGAAAACTTATTAAAATATGTATCTATGTTTATATATGCGCATAAAAATGTTTACACTCAGAAGAGTGGCTCTCGAAATCTGAGTCAGCCCTAAGGTATGACATACATGATAATAATAAAAAAAACTGCAGTTCCTTGTAGGTGAAGACACGTATGACTAAAATTCTAAATAAATATACACATTCCGGAGGAAAGACACGTATAATATCATGGAATACCAAGTTACCACTGTCTAACACCTCTCATCAACCCACGACCGAAGACTTAAAATAGAACTCATACAAAGACCCGCTTCACCAACGTGAACTGATATCTAATCATCTCATTACAGCAGAAACCGTCTCAATTTGTGTACAAATGCCGCGGACTTATTTGCAAATACAACCTGAACACATGCTACCTTCATGGATATTCATTCAATTTGTCAACAAAGAACAATACACAAAGAGAGAGAGAGAGAGAGAGAGAGAGAGAGAGAGAGAGAGAGAGAGAGAGAGAGAGAGAATCTATAAGATATAATGACGAGAGAATAAATGATAATATTGAAGGTATACATTTGTCCTCTGATCAATGATGAAGATGGAGAGAGAGAGAGAGAGAGAGAGAGAGAGAGAGAGAGAGAGAGAGAGAGAGAGGATACATGAATCCTGTAACCTTGAAATACAGTTCATTAACCCAGTCTACCTGGCGGTCATAGTTTACATTCCTCTGCCTTTGGGGCAAAGTGTAATAATTTCTCACTCATTATAAACTTTTATCACGTACTTATTAATAAGGTACAAATCATACAGACGAACCAATGTTGGTGTTATAATGATATATAAACTACCTGTGCTCGGAACGGTCAAGAAGCTTTTGCTTACGTTAACAAAGGCTACCTATAAATTATACGAGAAATTAGGAAATTATTCCTAATTTAATTAATCACTGTGGATCGTTGCAGGAGGTACGGAAAAGACCATGGAACTACCGACTTCACTTGGAGATGATATATGTGAATAACTAGGCAGCACCTTCTAACGGGAAGACGTGTTTTCGTTTATACACACACACATAATATATATATATATATATATATATATATATATATATATATATATATATATATATATATATGTATATATATATATATATATATATATATATACATATATATATATATATATATATATATATATATATATATATATATATATATATATATATGTATGTATGTGTGTGTGTGTACGTGCATGTGGTAGACAGAGAGAAACGATGCCGTTTCCGGAAATTTATGTCAATAAATGGAAAACTTCGAATGTGGAAAACTTTCTGGGCAAAACCACATATTAATACTACAAACAAAGGCGAAAAATTACATAGACTTTAGAAATTTAATTTATATTTATTCTGTACATAATGTAATAAGACTAAAGTTGAACAGGTAAAATAAATAAAATATGGAAAAATTTAATTTTAAATTTATAAGCGCACGTATAATGTAATAAAACAAAAGTTGAACAGGTAAAATAAATAAAATATGAAAAAATTAAATTTTAAATTTATAAGCGCACATACTGAATGAGGAGTAGAATAAGTGTACAGAGCAAAAACTGCTGCAATTGCATGAAAAGTATGGATAAATGTTCTCGTTAAAAGGAAGGCAGTTTAAATTTAACAAATTGCTTTTATTCTTTCTTTATCTATTAGATGTATATATGTTTTCCGTGTTTCTCTTTCCTTTCTTTTAATCGCTGGCTCCGTAATTTATGGTTTTGTTTTATGCATCATGAGTATAAGCGGTTGCTGCTATGTTTTTCTGGCACCAGAATTTGTCCCTTTTAATCAATAATATTCTAGTCTGAAATAAATGATTTTCTACTCAATTTGTTTTACAACGAATAGCAGACCTTCTCTTGCACGTATTCGACTCCATTCGATTTTTTTTCCAAAATTCAAAAGAAATGATCTAGTCTCTTCTTTGTTCTATTGTGTGAGAGTTAACGTCGTCTACACATCAAGACGAAACTGGAAAGATCATCTCTATACTTACTCATTTTTTAAATAACTGCTATTGTCATTCAGAAATCTACAACGTTGTTGTAGGGAACTAAGCGCTTATGGCCGTATCACGTATGACCTCTTAACGGATTTCTAACGAAATCGATATATCT